>NW_017307253.1:556449-598226 GCF_000935625.1 Nanorana parkeri
TATTTTCTTTCACTTTAATATCGGGGGCTCTTGGAAATATCAGGGTTCCCTTTTAAAATAGAAAAAGAGATTGAGGACACAGAGTCCTCAATCTCTTTTTCTGCAGCCCCTGTTCTAATAACCAGGAATCCTCTATATTGAGTGTTCCTATTCATTCATAACTTGTGGAGATAGTATGTTTACTATATCCATGATCATGAATGAACAGGGAGTGATGTAAAACACTTTCTGTTCATTCATAATTAGGGACACAGTAAACATTCTATGTCCTCAATTATTTACCAGCAGTCAGTGATCAGCTGACTACTTGTACCTGCTCTCCATCCTAACTGTCAGAGGAGGCTGAGCGGGTGTTGCGGGGAGGAGAGCTTGGTCTATTTTGACAGCTGACTCCTCCCAGCACTGCCGACTCTGCCTCCTATGACAGCTGACAACTGTGTCTGCCCCCACACCACTCTCCATCCTGATCTGTCACAGTGGTGTGGGGCAGTGCCAAAGATTAGATTAGATTTCTAACTAAATGACAGTTTTAATCAAACATGTGTTTTGTTCTTGTGTATTTATTAAGCCTAATGGGCATGTAAAGTCTTTTCAATTTTGTAGAAAAACATAAAAATAAAATCAGCTTTATTTAAATAATTATCAGTATGTTGTATAAACCACGTATAATTTATAATTGTATATGTACATGGAGGTTCATTACATATGCAGACTCTACTTCCTGCTTTGTAGTACTATGCAATGGTTGTCCTTTACTCCTTTGCCTCTCACAATGCTATTCTTTGGGATGGCTGCCTCATTGGATACAATGCACTGCCTGAGTGGATGATATCTCAATAGTTAGAAGGCAGACAGCATAATGTGCTGCTATTAGTGCAAGGCAGGGAAAGGTAGGGGGTCCTGACCTTGGTGTCCCTGTATTTCTATGTACCCTGTAGTGCAGAGAGTAGGGTGATGCCGTGGCTCAAGAGGTGAAATTGCAATGGAGTGTAAAAAAATTGTTATATGAACACCACAAAATCACACAGAAGAGATTAAAGGTAAACTGGAGGCTTCGAGAAGAGAACTTTTGAAAGGAGCTGCTACACCTCAACCCTTGAGTGCTGTTTGGTGCTGTTAAAGTCTGAGTCAGGAGCAGCAGGAGGGGGTTCTGGTGCATTTAACCCTTTTGCTGCCAGCATGAGCTCTAGCAGCTGGGACTGTGTTCAGCGATCACAAGCCGACTGTTGGTGTTGGAAGTGACTCACTTCCATGGGCTTCAGAAACTAATAGACTCCTAATGTCTTCTCAAAGTGGTATTAGGGCCCGTTAACATCATCTCCAGTGCGTTCCGGTATGGTTCGTGGCCAAAACGCACTGGATTGCATCGTGGAAGCCTCTCTGTGTAGAGTTTAATACTACTTTAAAAAGTTTTAAATAAAAAAAATAACATAAAAAAGTAATGTTTTTCAGCCCCCCACCACATACCTAAACACATGTGTTGGGTGTGCCCACATGTGAACAAAACAAGATTGCACCACACATATTACATATTGTTGTACATGGCAAAATGGGAGCAATAATTCTAGGGCCATTATTAACAGTAAACGTGTAAAACACAGTAAACCTGTTAATGTGTTACTTTTGGAAATTGTTTAGGTACCGATGGGTGACGTTGTTTCATGTGCATGTACAGTTGGTATTCTTGACATGTTTGGTATCTCTTTACTCAACAACAACTTCATGTTTTACATTTTACCCAAAAAATTGTATTATACCTTGTTTGTATACATTAAAATTGATTTGATTGCATTGTTTACTAATAATTTGGGTTTTATAAACAATTGTGCAAATATGACATAAAAAAGTAAAACTGCCACCATTTTATTCTCCAGGGTGTCTGCTTTCAGAAATGATATAATTCTAGGGGGATCAACTAATCTTCAGACTTAAAATGTATGTTTCAATATTTATGCAAAAAAAAATGGCTTTGGTAAAAAAAAGAGTTAAAAGAACGCAGATTACATCACGATGGACCTCTTGATGCAGAGGAGAAGCACAGTTTAAATGGTGGAGCAGAGCAAAATAGCAGCAATTCCTCCGCTTGTGGCCCAGCCTTTGCCCAAGATACTTTGAAGAGCCGCCACAGTGAGGAAGAAGAAAGGGACTACAAGGAGAGGTAATGTGGCACAATTCGATTCACATTCACCTTCTACTGTCCTTTATTCAAGCGAGGGCACACAGGTGCAGAGAGCATGGTTAATTCTGGGGTGGGTATGCAGAGATGCACACTTCCCCCACAATTGGATGCATCTACGGGGCCTCATAGAGTGAAAATGTTTTCAGGCTCAGGGTGAGTGGTCTGTGCAGGAGCTGGGCCAGGACACCCTTCACTCTTTCAACCGCAGCAGGAAATGTTTGGTACAATAGTGGACTTGGGATGTCATTGGGAATAATGTGGCAGTTAAGAGCTGCATACAAGAACCTGGGGGTTTCATAACTAAAAGTGGACTGATCGAAAAGAACTGTCAAGGTCTCTACAGAGGGAATGTCCTCCTGTCCTGTATAAATTTCCCTCCCTTTCCAAACAAAAATATGAAAGTATATTTTTGTAACTTTTCTGCCTCTTCCAACTGGAATCTATTTGGGAAGATAGTCTTAAAAAATGATGCCTAGGACTGGACTAAGTGCTCATTTAAAAACACAGATGGTCATTATTTCCTTAATCCGGCTGCCTCTGTAAACATATGTCAGATGCAACCCAGGTTTGGCCCAGGGTTGGTTGGCCCAGGGTAGGCATGCAGTGTGAATAAGCCTGAATTCACACCGGAGCGACATTAAATATTTGTGTTTTCAGCACATTTTTGTATAGCGAGTTTTTGCAAGTTTTTGCACATTTTTATGTGCAAACAGATAGGGGCGCGGTTCTGTGAACAGATCGTGCTGCATTGTTGTGAATGGGCAAACGCGCATACCAATGTGCAAAAATGCAGCAAATGCGCATTTTTGCGCTTTTCCATTGAAGAATATAGGGCCAAGAAATGCAGTATCTGCCAAAAAGAAGCTCATGTACTTTCTTCAAGTGACGGGTATTTTGCTTCAAGCAACAAGACGCTCAGATGTGAGCATGGCCATAGAAATGAATGGGGTTTTTGGGTGCAGTTTTTTGAAGGTTTTTTTGGGCAGAAAAAGCGCTACAAAAAGTTAACTGTGAATGGGAGCTTATGGTTTCTCTCAAAAAGATACGGAAGTATATTTGCAAAGTTTCTGGAGGGGTGGGGGCAGTGGCAAAATCAGAAAGCATTGTTACCAAGGCAAGGGTAAAACCAAAGTTGCAAGTTAGTAAATCCCTTTTAAATTGAGATGGTCAGTGTAATTTAATGTGTCAGCTGACAATAGGGTCAAAGGAAATCTCACTGCTCCAATTCCTTAGCTGACAATAGGGAGTCACAGAAAGCACAGCCATCTTATAAAAACTCTTTCTCTGCACAGTATGCAAATAGTAGTTTTCAGCTACATAACGTAATGTGAAAAAGAATTTGTAGGACTGAATCTTCAACTGTTAGATGAAGTCAAATTCCACTAGGACAACAACACAGATAAAAAAAAAATCTAAAGTCTCAACTGTACTGCAATTGCATTTTGCAATATTGTTCTACATTTCAAACTTTCTAAAAGAATAATTGTAGCTTTATGTTTCACTCACCTATCTGAAAACAAAATGTTTCATACTCTTGTTGTTTCCAGATGAATTATAATATTTAGATTCTGTTATTCATCTGTGTTTATAATAAAGAAAAACCAAAACAGCTACTGTGTCCTGGGCACACCATTTAATTTCACTGATTTATTTATTTTTATTCTTAAACTAAAAAGGGTTAATTGTATTATATTATTTTAACCAAGGCCCGCAGCAATTAAAATTTGCTTGCAGGTCCCAGTGGAATGAATAGACTCTAGTTGTTAACTCTTACAAATGAAGTATTATAATACTCACACCCATCATTTTCCGGTGGAAATGTGTTCTAAAGGTTGCTTCAAAAGACTCACTAGTCTATTAAAGATAATTAAAAGCAAAATATTATTACCTCAAGAAGATGTTTGTCTCTCAATGAGTCACTGTGGGCTCTTTTGGCACAAATGTGCTTACAGTAAATAGATCATACCTTGCAGAATCCATGATGCCCTGGAGAACCCCACAGTTTGCACAGTCGCTCCCTTAATGGCTGTAATAGTTCATGCTTATATTCTGGCCTCGTTCATCAGATTCTAAGGGCAAGAAGGACAGAAAAGTTACAAGTTAGAGTGGATAGCAAAATCCTACTTTTATTTTAGAATTCTTTTACCATTATTATTTTTGTGACTTTGTTATAGTTGTTATATGTGAAAAGGGACTTTTTTTATTTTTATATTTGTGACAGTTTAATGAACATTTTTAAAATACTTTTTTATATCAGAAATACGGGCTACCATAATACAATATAACATTTTGGGGCATATTTAAAAAACACTAAATGTGACATTCACTACATTTATGTATTAAAACACATGAACCAGGAAGATTGTCACAAAATGTCACATTTACTGCTTTATAAATATGTCTGCTTGTTATTTTTACTCAATAGTATGATTAACATTCATCAGTGTTTGCTGGGGACAGTCCACATTTTGAGTGGACTGTCCCTAGCAAAAAATTGTCCCCGGCTGTGTACTTTACAATTCCATTAAGTAGGGACCATGCAAGCGACCTCACTGTGCATGCAGCCCAGTATGGCTTTGCAACTACATTTACGAATGCACAGAAATCATGAAAATTTGCTACTTACTCCTGACACCTGCACCCTGTGTGTTGCTTACCCTTGACCCAGAGCAGGGTAGGCTCAGGTTTTATTTACCCATACCACATTTCTCTAACTAAGGTGCCCACAGCATTTTGTGGCTACAAATGGGGGGCATGTTTTTTTTGGGTGTGGTTAAAAGTGGTTGTGATCATCAAGATTTCCCTCCCTGGATGTCTTATCCAAAAAAAATCAGCACATTCATAGCCTGAACCAATGCTTATAAGCAGAAGAAAACCCTATCATAGTCCCTTGTGTAGTGGTTAAGTTGAGGTCACCAACAACCCCAGGATTCATTTCATACGTTTACCCATGGTGTTCTGGGACAACCACAGAAGTCTTGCAAGGTTAAATAAGAGCCAGTATCGGTCATTGTTCCTTTGTTGCCCCTTATGGTTATTACAGCACTTTGACCTCTGATGTGACAAAATACCTGTTACTAACAACTGTGACAATATTTCCTTTGAACTTGAATGATGGATCAGCTTTATATGTCCTCTTTATTTCATGCTTAAAAATGAATAACATTAGAACTTTGCACTTATTTTCCAGACAGAATACAGTAAAGGTATTCATCTATACTTTATATCTGGCTGATATCAGGATCAATCAGCTGAAATCAAGATGCAACAGAGTTGTGACAATACATTTCAACTTTAATGGGTTGCTTTACATCCTCATTGTATGTCTATTCACTGAGTATCGTGTGTGTTGCACACATGAATATGAGCATAGTTGGCACATTTGACATTTGGACATAATCTTGGTACAATGAGCAATTTGATCAAGCATATCTGTAATAATTGCTTTATATAAAAACTTTAGACTAAACCATTTATTTTTAAGCTTTGGATAGTTTATATTGCCTATTTTGGAGATTTCCCAGTACTGTGACAGACAGCATCTGAAAACTAACAGGCGTTCTAATGTTTCCCCACTCAAATATTTTAGGCTGTCTGTATGCTGGTTAGAAAGATTCACTCCAATTCCTATCTCAGTTAGAGAGATTCACTCCACTCCTTGCCCTGGTGAAAGCATGGGAAAGGAAGATAATATCGACTGAGGAAAAACAAACAACAAGCAAAATGTGATAGAGGTGGCCCATTGTTTGAAGTACCAAGATCTACTGCTTCTTCTTATACAGTAAAACTTCCTTAAAGGACTAAAGCAGTGCATGTGTGATTTGGTCTACAACTTTCACTGCATTCTCACAGAGAGGAGACAAGGGCTGGTCAGATCACATTGAGGTTTTCCTATAATGATGGAAGCGTTTGTTATCACCTCCTAGGAGTACTCATAAATAGCCCAATACTCGCCTGAGTGTTACATTGCGCCCTCTGATCAGAGAAAGAGGGGCATTCATGAATTATTCTCCTGAAGTATCTATTGTGCCCAGCAAAAGAAAATATCATAACAGATTTTATGCTATACACATGTATTTAGGGAAAGTAAGAGGGTCTATCTATAAAATACAGCTGTGTCTATGTTCCCTGATGACTGTTTGTGGTCAAACATATTTCCCCTCCACCCTTTCCCCAAGGAATCTCAAACTGCTATGCAATAAGTGTATACTGATACAAGTAAATGACTTACATCAGTCTTTATTTTAAAGTCCATAGAGCACACACTTTGCTTTTGCTTAATTACTTTATTTGAGTGCTCTTTCAAGCAGATGTTTTACTTTACATAGCATCACAGGTGTCTCCAATCTCACAATTAAAAAGTCTAAAGAGTATCCTACCGCACTCCTTATTGGAAACCCCTTAGGGATGGGTGCTGATATGGCAGCGGATGGCAGTGCACTGCTGGAATCAATGGAGAAGCAAGATGTCACCAGCACATGAAGAGATAAATCAAACAAACGTGTTTTATTGATGCATATTGTCACAGTGATAGCATAGTGGATTGCTATTACTGTGACAATATGCGTCAAAAAAATACATTATATCTTTGGTGTGCTAGTGGCATCTTGCTTCTCCATCATTCTCACAATCAGCCACTCAGCCTTTTTCAGTGGAAAAAGTTACCCACCTAGAGATTTTAGTTCATAGTGTGCAGCACGTCAAACATAATTAAACGAAAGAAAAGAGGAGAACTGTTGAAAATTGAAAAGAAGGTAAAAGACAAGTATAGTAAAGGTAAAGGCTACAAACAATCTCCAAAGAGCTTCATGCTCCTGTGACCACAGTTGCTAAAATTATCAAGCGGTTTAAAGTTTAAGGTACATGGGAGCATAGCCAAACTCCCTGTATGTGGCCACAGGAACAAAATAAGCCCCAGATTGAAGAGAATGATAAGCTGAAGCATGGAGAAAGAACCAAAAATAGATCCTGGTTGACCACCAAGATCATGGTACAACAATCTCATGTTGCAACATTGGTCGCTATCTGAATAAAAGTGCCCTCCATGGTAGAAGAACCCACTTCTTAAAACCAGAAACAAACAAAAAACAGACTGGAGTTTGATAAAATGCACGTTGATCAGCCACAGTCGTTCTGGAAGAATGTCCTTGGACAAATAAAACCAAAATCAGAGGTTTTAGGTAAGTCACAGCAGCTCTGTTTGAAAAAAAAACACCCCAATAGTTTAGTAGAAAAGAACCCCATCCCTACTTTAAATCATGGAGGAGGCTGGGGCTCTTGTGCTACCATTAGAACTGGGTGCCTTGAATCTCTGCTGGACACTATGAAATTAGAAGATTTCAAGGCATTCCAGAGCAAAACATACTGCCAGGTGTTAGAAAGGTTTGTTTCAGTAGCTTGTGTCCTCCAGTGGGATAATAAGCCAAAACATACATCTGAGAGGACACAAGAAGTATTAAAAAGCAATCATTGGACTATTATGAAGTGGCTTGCTTTGATTCCTGATCTGAATTCAGTAGACCATTTATAGAAAGAGCTGAAACTGAAAGACAAAGAAGGAACTCATAAAACTTAAGACAACTTGAGCAGTTTGCTTAGGAAGAGTGGGACAAAATAAGAAGTGTAGAACTTAGAGCTACAGAAAGCACTTGATTGCAGTTACTGCCACAAATGGGTGTGCTACACAATATTGGGTTCGGGGTACCAATAACTATGTCCATTAGATTTTAATTTGTTTTATTATTTACACGAATATGTTGGATCATAAAGCAAATGCTAAGGGGCTGATGTATAAACGTTCTACCCACAGTATAGGTGGAAGAATGTTGTTGGCATTCCCTCCACTAGTTGGAATTTAAAAAGCTCCTCAACCTTTTAAATTACTTTCCTCCAACTATACGTTTGGTGGAACATCCATGGACTTTGACAAAAAGAATTGTGGATGTTGTTTACTTGTGTCAGTTTCAGCTTATTTCATGACAAATTGGTATTATTTGGGAAAAAATCGAGGAGAGCCAATACTATAGTATTCCATAGACACCACAGTCTAACCCAAAGACATTACTGTTCTGCCTCTGCCTACGCTATGACTATGTTTAAACCATCAAGTAGAAAGGTCAATTTTAAAAGCACTGGGTCTCCAATGCTGGGCTGGAAAAAGCTAAGCAGACCTAAGGGTTGACAGTCATGGAACAGCTCAGTTCAGAAATCTGATCAGTGGGGGTACTAAGCAGTGCTATCCCTGCTGATCATAACTGCTTACAAAATGAAAGGCTTTCCACATAATAGTCCATTTGCAACTGTCTGGTACTTGTTTACAGTATATTCCAAGAGGTTCTGCAGCATCTTCTCAGAGTTTGTAGAACCAATTACAAGGGATATTCATGACATAAATTACCTATACTTAGTAAAAATGTATGCGTCTCTAAGTCCTTACCAAAAGCTGACAATCTACCCTAGCACAAGATAATTAAATTCTCCACGTACTGTGGCTATAAAAAAAGTTGCCCAGACAAAAAAACAAAATGCTTTGCATCTTCAGCTTTTCAAGGAGAGCTGAGCAACTTCCACTTTGCTTTTTATTATTCTTCCTTTAAGTATTATTTTTTAATTGCAGTGTATTAAACATAAAATCTGGTACAATCTTTAAAAATAAATAGGACCTAACTATAAATGGGCCCTGTTGTGTTTTTATCTTTGACAAGCAAGTAATTGCTTCTCAAATTTATCAGTTTGTTTATGCAAAAGCCATTTGCCAAGCCTAGCTCAAAAAAACATCAATTTCATCATTATCATCTTATTAATTTAGTCTAGCTATAACACAGCTGATTATTTCTGAGTAATATGCTCTGCAACACATCATGTGTAGCAGAACCATCTGTACAGTACCTATTTAATAAATAAACCCTCGGCTAAATGTCTCTGTTTATTGAGAACTAATGTTTATAGAAAATATAATGGTTTCCCATAAATAACTCGGCTTCATCAACCTGCATATGAATCAGTGCACAGAATGCTGACATCATCACCTTTTCACAAGCAGAGGAAACGATATTACCCCAAAGAGCCATTGAGTCAATATTAAGGCATTAAAACTGCAATGAAGGCATATTAATGCTTAAAACTTCAATGTTGGCAGTAGAATTGCCACAATGGACACATTTTATAACTCCTAGCATACTTAGAGTTTATGGTTGTTTTTTCAAATTTTTTTTTTTCAATGCCTCGCATTTAATGTTATTCTTCCCTCTTTAAACATATATATAGCAAAAAGAAAAAGAAAATTGCTGATTGTCAGCATTTGTTTTAAAAAACAATAATCAAATTGCTTATTCTAATTGCTCACTGTTTTATACAAAGCAAACTTGCTGTCAGCATAAGGATAGAGCCAGGGCCTGCTTATACTGCAGTAATGCAGCTTTGTTTGTGTATGCAAGGCGACATGTACACATGCTTTACAGACCATAACATACACTGACATGTTGATGGAGTGAAGTATAGAAATGGGTCTCTGTATAGTGTGATAGTAAGAAATATAGGTGTACGATGGCAGTTATATACATCATTATTCTATATGTACAATTAGAAACCTTTTGTTAACATTGACGCCATTTTTTACATACTGGTACACTGAGATCTCTGAATAGTTTAATAGCTTTGTGTGTGCATATTTTAAAATGTTCCTAATTAGATTAAGATTTCAAAAGTTGTCCGAGGGATCCTAAGGATTGCTGTCAGGAAATGTCCCTAAGCCAGGACATTTGTTCTTGTTACATAGGACCATTGCTACTGTTATAAAAAGAACCAGCAAAAGTGTGCAAAAAAAATCTAAAAACATAAAAGTAATGTGTTATTTCATCCCACCTGTACTGTAGTCAGCTGTCACTTTAAGACTAATCAAATCAAATTTAAAGTGACAATAATAATAGTTAAATCTTAATAATCCATTCAAGCACCCTAACTATTAACAAAAATGTAATTTGTTTGTATAGTGCCCCCCTAACCCCCAAATGCATGTGGTGAACCCCAAAGGCAGGGAGTGCTCACATTTCAATCTCAGGGACGGATTTAGCCGTGTTGTGGGATGCAATCAGAAAATTGGGCACCAGTCTCTTTAAGTACGTTTTCAATGCTTTATTGTAGAAGAGTAAAAACTGAAAGAAAGTATATGCGGCTATAAACATACATGGCTAACAATAGACTCCAGACTTACCAATCTGTTCCTGCTTCCACAGTGCAGGAATACTTTAGTTGAGCAGAAGATGTCAATAGAGCCACAGCTGGATAAAGGATTGTTGTGGAAATTTTACTAGGATGTGTTTTTAGTGTATTGTAATATTTTGTCAAGATGTCTCTCAGTGTCTAGGTTTAAATAGGCACTGGGGTTGAACCATTGGAGTAGATATCTTATGCGTGGCGGAGCAGTGTCTTCTTAGCGAATGTGTGGACGCCAAGCTAGGGCCCCTGCGCGGTGTGCGGATTTATTGGTTTGGCGTGTATACAACTTGATTTGAGGACATAGCATTATTTAAGATACATATCTGCCTTTATGAAAGGAACGTGCGTTTGTTCTCTCTAGTGCGCCTGATCAACTGCTGGAGATAATATAACGTTGTCCCTGTAAATAAGCACGCATGAGAATCATAGTAACATTATTGGGCATTGATCACTAAGCAACGCTGGATAAGGTTCTCCAGTGGTAATTGGAAATATATTGTGTTGATATGTTAATATGTAGTAAGGAAGTGATGGTTTGCTATCACTTCCTGGTTTATTGTTTGAGACATCACTTCCTGTCTAACATCACTTCCTGGTTTGCTGGTTGTTGAAATCATTTGCTGGTTTGAGACATCACTTCCTGTCTGACATCACTTCCTATCGGGCAGGTACAAAACAATAAACACATACCTGTGCTCGCTCTCTAAGCATGGGATTAGCAAGCAAGCAGCATCTGTCTCCTGTGTCCTAACTCTACATGACTCAAAAGAGGTACTGCCAGTCCTCGCACAAAAGAGCGTAATACAATTGTGCTTTTAAGCACAGGGGAAATTCTTTGTGTTTGGCGCACTCTAGCGCAGCATGGATTTGTGTGTTGAACCAAGTGAATTTCCATAACAGCATGTACTTGTTAGATCTTCACAGGGTGAGACACCAGACCTGTTCCATGCCATCCTGGCCTTCCTGGCACCTAGCAGACAAAGGGCTTCTCTGGTTCTCCTTCCCAGAAAGTTCCTCCTGGGTCCACATCTAGCCTCCTGCAAGCTTGAGGCCTAGCCTAGAGGGTGGCTACTTTTGTTCCCCTTGGTTCCTGTGTGTGTTGCGACTGCTCTAAGTCCACTCCCGTGATAGACTATCTCAATACAAATTAGTAAACTAAACATGAGATTGTAGTCCATCATAAGAGTGAGCCAAGAGCGGTGGCTACTTTACTACACACACAGGGACCATGGGGAAGAAAAGTAGCCCCCCTCCAGAAGTAAGGACAGTGTCAGCACCAAATCAGAGATGATTTGAGGATCTACAGCCGAGTGAAACACAAATAACATCATATTTGTGTTAATAGGTAAGGTACTTGAATGCATTTTTCAAATGTAACTCCTGAGCTTAGTGTCACTTTAACCTTAAAATGCCTATTCCAGCTTTTTTTATTTCTAGTTTGGGAGGATTAGATCGTCCATCGTGAGGCTGTTGGTGTGCTCTGTAAAGGAAGCACTGCAATGAGCAGATTTCAACACCATTTCAATTTTCTTTTCTTCTGTTCAAACTTTTTTTTTGAAATGTCACAGAGTGACATTTAATTCATCTCTATTCACCCCAGGACACTGTGATGCACTGTAACAAGCTGCAGTGAAAAAAATTATTGAATGTAGTACTTTTTCAGCGCACACCACCGCAACGCAGAGGTGTGAACTGATTTAATGGTAAAAAGGCAAATCGTTTTGTCTATGTGTTAGAACTGTGCTGGACAAGGATACCTAGAGCAGCTCAATGCACTTGATGTGAATGGGCCCCCAAATGTAAAGCTGAATTCTAGTTTAAAGTGACACCCAAAATGTAGCTAATTAAGGACTATGCTAAATCCTCTGCACCCAAGGGTCTGTGGCCCATACTAAAAGTTTCTGGTCTGGGCAGAGCAGTATCGTAATGGTTTGTGTTGATATTTTACCTATCCTACTGTATGTTGTTTTTAAACACAATGAAAGCAGAAGAGATGAGGCACAGATACCATATATTTTTGGGGAAGGTAAGTGTGCTTTAGAGGCTGCCTCAGCCAGTAACAAACAGGGTTCAATTACCCTTAGCTAGAACTTTTCACTATGGGGTCCATTCACTAAGCTGCCGTAGGCAGCCGAGTGAATGACCGACCTGAAGTGAAGTGAGCTGAACACTGTTCGGCTATTCACTTCAGGCTGGTACGGCTGATTTCAGCTGTACATCGGCTGAAATCAGCCGTACATCGGCTTGCTTCACATGGCTTCGGGTCGGCCGAACATGCTCAGCATGTTCGGCCGAACCGAAGTGCAGAAGGAGTTCGACTCAGCCATTCCAACATCTGGATCGGCTGAGCCGAACATCCGGCAGGCTACTCACTGCTGTTCGGCCTGTTCTTATAGATCCCAAAAAGCAGTGAGTGAATAGTCGAATGTCGCTTAGCAGCATTCGGCTCGGCTATTCTGCTCGGTCCCTCAGAGGTACCGAAGAATAAAGAAAAAAAAGAAACAGCAGTTTTTCTCTCCTTGGCGGCCGGGAGCAGGAGACTCCCGGGGCACCAGTGAGAATTAGCTGTTTGGAGATCAGTGTCCCTGGTTACCTGCTAATGCAAGTGATCTCTCTCTGCAAGTGATCAAGTAAGATCACGGCTGGCTCAGCCCAGCTGTCAGAAGCAGGCTGTCGGCCGGCAAATGGCCGGCCGCTCGGCCAGCTTCAGCTTTCAGCACGGCTCAGAATAGACCCCCAAGTCTTAACTCCTTAGAAAATGTGTATGAAACTGGGTGACTAGGCCCTTATGCACAGTTTTAGTGTCTCTTCCACCCTGATTCCATAATTTTCCACCTCCAGAGATCCAAACAAACCTTTACCAGGCTCAGTGGTGCTGTAGACGACATTGTCTAACCAAAATGTCTGAAAATAGCGTGAGAACATAACCCCAGCTATTTAGAAGGGATTGTTTTGTCAGACACAATAAAATATTGCAGAAGCTCAGTGCAAGTTCACACTTACTGAAACGGCAAGCTGTCAGGCCTCAGTGTGCACAGTTTTGGAAAATGTTTTAACGCAAACAAAGCATACTATTGCATATTATTAGGTAGTGAAAAATATTTATTTTTTTGCATTGTTAGTCAATCAGACTTACAACATACAAAACTCAATGTTTTTGTATCTAATTTGCAACTTTGACCACTCTATGTTGTGCTTGTTTTCAGATAGGTCCTAGGACATAACACATGTTTTTTGCGCATGTCAGACTGAAATGAAAAAAGTATTATTCTTCTATCATTCAGTGAATAAGTCAATTAGATGCATAATCTGCTAACAAAATTAAAGCATCCTTTTTGAAATGTATTATTTTTACAGTGTCTTACTCGATCTGCAATCTCCAATGCAGCAAAAACATTCCTAAAATATAAATATGTTTATTTGCAATTCTAGCAACTGCATGTGTGTTATTTTGTTTTTGCGAAAATGAAGTATTCTACCTCACATGCATTTATTCTGACATTCACCAAACCAAAGACCAAAGTAAAAAGAATGTTTCGGCGGGTTTCAGTTGTGTAGCTGCTATTGCACTTATTACTTAAACGCAAACCACAGAGAGACTGCATTTTCCTAAATTGGAGAACATTGTGTGAGCGCATCTGTTACTGAACATGAAGGAAACTTGGTCAAAAAGTACACCTATGCCAGCTAAAGGACAAGAGGTTTTGCTCCAAAACAAGGCATTTAAATAAAAAAAATCTTTATAGCTTACATTCTTTTACAAAAATGCTAGGAAGAGAATATCCACCTAGGTGATAGAAATGCTCTCTTGTTTTTGAGAAAAGAAAATGAGTAAATTGTATTCACTTATATAATAATACTTCCTGGTCTCAGGAAACAAAAATCAGAAAAAGATATGTCTAAGGGGGTTATTCACTTAGCTGCCGAAGACAGCCGAGTGAATAACCGAGCCGAGCCGAAGTGAAGTGAGCCGAACGCTGTACGAAGTCGAACGCTGATTTCAGCTGTACACCGACTAAAATCAGTCGTACATCCGCTGCCTTCAGTCAGCTGAACATGCCCTGCATGTTCGGCTGAGCTGAAATGCAGAAGGAGTTCGACTCAGCCGATTCAACATCTGGATCGGATGATCTGAAGCTCTGGCAGCTCACTCGCTGCCGTTCACCCCTATTCTCATAGTGGCTGAACAGCAGTAAGCGAATCGCTGAATGCCGCTAAGCGGCATTCAGCTTGGCTATTCTGCTCGGTACCTCCGAGGCAGCGAGCAGAATAGAAAATAAGTGAAAATAATGAAAAAAAATGGAAACATTATTTTAAAATTGTAAAAAAATTGTAAAAGTAAAAAATAAAATAAAATTTTTTAAAGAAAAAAAAACGACGCCGACCCAACCGCACGCAACGAACCTCCGCCGCATAATGAAGCATCTGACAGATGCCGGAAAAAGAAAAACAATTAGGTGGAGCTAGCTATGACAGCTAGCTCCGCCCAGCTGTTTCCTATTGGCCGCCACCTGCCAGAGTCTTCTAGCAGGTGTCGGCCAATGAATAACAACTGGGCAGAGCCGGCCATGATGTCACTGCTGGCTCCGCCCAGTTGTTATTGTTTAATGACAGATCAGCACACACATCCACACCCTGTGAGTACGGGTGTACCGAGGGGTGCTCACATGAGATGTAGACCTACACAGTAGGTCTCTTAACGCAGTTCCCTTCTTTGAAAGGGGAGGGAAGCCTTTAACACGATATCACTGGATCAACTCAGAGCAACACACGGGTGAGCAGACCCAGAAAGGGACAAGCAAAGACACATAGCGCGTACCATCCAGCAAAGGGAAATGTATTGAATAAAACAGTACTCACATGAAAACGATAATCTTAGGCATAAAGACAATCCCAAAGGAATGCCCACAATAACGAAACAGGAATTAAAAAACGCTCCCCTCCTTCCGATTTGACTGGAGTGATGACGTCAGTAACTCTGTCCTCCACACGTTACACCTTACGTGACTTCGTCAGGGGCCCAGGTGTGGATGGTGTAGGAATGGAATAATATCTTGGCTGTGGCCTTTTCGGGTACCTCCTAAGACTGACAATCACCTATTGAGTTTTTCCTTGTTTTTTCTCGTCACTTCTAAGAATTCCTTCACATTGAATTTTGTTGTTATAGTAATCTATTGTTTTTGCTTACCACTTTTTTATGCTATTTGGATACCCAGAGCCCAGGATGTGACTCTGAGGATTTATGCACTGATATTGATATATTTATGTGATTACTGTATTATTTTTAAATTAAATTCATGTGTTATTAGCTTGGCGCATTACTGTTCATTCATTTGTTTGGGAACTCAAATTAGTTGTCCCCATCAGAGTGCCCCCTTATATTGGTTATCCCCATCAGAGTGCTCCCTTACATTGGTTGTCCCCATCAGAGGGCTCCCTTACATTGGTTGTCCCGATTTGATTGCTTCCTTACACTGGTTGTCCCCATCGGAGTGCCCCCTTACATTGGCTGTCGCCATCACAGTGCCCCTTTACGTTCGTAATGAATGTAAGAAGGTACTCTGATGGAGCAAGAAATGTAAGGGGGAACTCTGATGGGGCAAATTATAATTAGTTGTCCCCAATAGAGTGCCCCTCTTTCACTGGTTGTTCCCTAAAGGGCCTGTTCACACCAATGCGGTGTGTTAATCGCATGGTTCTGTGTGATTAACGCACGCTACAGTGCAACGCACCTACTGTACCATACAGTGCGGCAGGTGCATTGCATTCATTTTAATGGCAGCCCAAACGCACCTTCTAACGTTAGACCGCACTGCAACGTGTGCTACTGCAATACCGTCTGTTGTGGTGCAATGCAGAAGTAGTACATCGCTGTCCAGGCAGAACCGCCTTTCGGTCCATGTCCAGACCACGGTCCACCTTTTAGGAACCACTGACTTACAGTATTACAGTCCTATCAAATTCATACAGTTGCTAGGGTCAATTTGTGAAGGTGCCAATTTATTCAAACTGAAGCCTATAGGTGCACAGCTAAAGAGGCAGCTTATCACTGTATAGTTACTAGCCACGCATTTGTTTCCCAATATAGCACAGTACAGTCACCTAAAGTAAACCTGTATATTTATTGCTGCTAGGGATAAAAAGATGGCGATACAGAGTATTTGGGCGAGTACTCATACTCGCTCAAATGCCCTGATACTTACCCCGATACGGAAACTTAGCAACAAGTGAAGCTGGCTTCATAGCAAATCAGGAAACCAGGAGGCAGTCATGACATGCCGCCCACCTTCCTGATTGGTCAGGAAGCCAGGCTGCCTCGGAACATAAAGCCGGTGTTCTTTTGATAGAATACTGGCTTCCCAGGCGATCACAAAGCCAGGCGGTGGGTCATAAGCCGGGCCAACGTTACCCCAAGATGCCGGTATTCGGTATTGGTGAGTACAGAAAAGTGAGTACAGTGATTTAAAAACTTTAAGAATAATTTCCCACCCACTGGTACATACCTTGCCTGCACTTCTCTGTATTGGACAAAACCTCTGTGTTGGATGGTGTCCACATAACAAGCTGGGACAGTGGCCAGGCTTGGTGACTGGCTTTTTAGGTTCTGATGGCGGGTAGGGATTATTCTTATATGAGATCCTATGGCATAAAATAGGCATTTTCTGTAAATGTCAAAATAAATAGTAGGTTATGATTCTAAAATTGGATTTTAGTTGTAAAAAATATTGATCAAAAACAGTAACAATAACTACACAAATACCAGAAGGAATAAGATCCCAGGCTGAAAAAATTTCAGTTAGTAAAGAAGCCAGAAATACCCCAGAAATAATGAAGATCTAGCAAACTAATATTCCACTTGCAGAACTATTGACAACTCATGATATTAAATACCTGTTTTGACCCATACAGCTAATAAAGGGTTAACAAGGTCACTGCATATTTGTGTACAAATGCACTGGGGAAGTTGAAGAGCAGCTGGTGGAATTTAGCAGCATTCTGCTCCAGCGCCCTTGTGTTCTAGGGCTTGAAATTGATTTTCTTCTTCTGGCACATGGAGAACCAGACTGAGCTCTGTCCCAGAATCAAGTATTAAAGCATTGGCACCAAGTGTGCAAACACCTAATACTGTCCACATTCTTCAGCTACTACTGTAACAAGGTATGCCGCCCATTGAGTTGAATTGGTAAATGTAAAAGAAGTGAGAGTAAATAAACAGTTTAATTAGCATGTCAAGGAAAGTCATTGACATTTATTCCAAATAAAAATTGTTGAAGGGGGTTTTCTGTTTTAACTGAACCTTCAAGTTTGGAGGTCTGAGCCACACTTTGTCCAAGCTCCTGGTGCAGCCCCTCTCACATAATCTAGTTGAGATTTCCTGGCCTGGGTTGCCCCTAAGTGGCAGATTCTAAACCACAATTTGTTTTGTTATGTTTTTATTTATTTATTTTTTACATATTTATCTTTTTAGTTTTATTTTTTCTTTATTTTTTTTGTTATTGATGTAGTGGCTCGGCTGCATACAGCAGAGGCCAGGCATGTCTGCTACTTCTCTGCTTTGCCAGCATAACTGTTCTTTACCCAGGCACTTAGCAGCCAGATTAATTTGATCCATTTAATATTTATTTAATTGTAGTCGGGGCAGTAGAGGCATATCTGCAGGTGAAAAAACCTACTGCCATAGGCTGCCTTCCACAATGCAGGAAGAAGGACAGGCAGCAGCAAATAAAGGGGAGAAATCCTGTGGCCAGGGTAAAAGTAAAATGCTACATCCATAGGCTACCCTTTGATGCATGATGTGCAGAATGTTGTGAAGTGGCTGACAAAGCTTTTCCTCCTCATCTTCCTCCTCCCAGGTGCAGAGCAGCCAGTTGTCTGCAAACGCAGACAAAGGTGCCCTTTTCCTCCTCTTTTCCTTCCCTTCTTCTGCTAATCCTAACATAACCCTGCAAACTGGCTATGAGGTATCAGAAGAATTATTTGATCACGTGATCACTAACTTGCTGCAGAAGAATGGTCTTGGTCACACGGCTGGAGCTGGTGGTCCTGCCAAGTGTCTTGTTCGATGGTAACAGTGCAGTTATCTGTACCCCCTGCTCCTCATTGGCCTTAACCTTTGCCTCCTTGGAACCAGCAGGCACCCCCAAATGCCCAGAACATTTGCATCATAGCAGGCTAAATGCTATCATACTGTGTTGCAGGTAAAATTCCTGGGGGACGGGAGCCACACTGTGATAGAACGCAGGCAGCTCCCTAGACCTAGGCCAAAAGATGCCTGACCCTACACAGTTTTCAGACAAGTGGGAATCCATGATTTATTATGGGGGTTATTCACAAAGGGGTGAAGAGTTTGGAGAAGGCAGGAGAAGTAAACAATCTAGGCCAAAATAGCTGATTTGGAAAAATTCTCCAATTCAGCTCACTTTCCAGTTCAGCTATGTTGTCCTAGATTGGTCACTTCTCCTGCCTTCTCCAAACTCTTCAAACTTTTGTGAATAACACTGTATATGTTTTTAGCATATGCTTTTTTGCCAACTGGTTTGGATTACACCTTTATTCATACGGCTGTCCACCCAGATACTTACTGTATGTATGTGACATACTGCAAGTTGGTTTATACAGCAGTAAACTATGATTCAGAGCAGCGGAAAAAAACACACTGTCATGAATCAGACATTAACAAGTGTACCAATTAGCCTCTCGGTAACATTTTCCATAGCTGGTAATTTCAGAGTACTTTTCTCACAGATACCGATTGAATACAAAACTTCACTCTGCTTACGAATCTTTATTATCATTTTGATTTTTCCACTTGTATAATAAGTAACAAGGGGTTTCCTGCTGTTTTAGTTGCATTACTCAGTTATGTTTCCATTAGATGGGCTGTAATAAATTAGCCTAATGTGAGAAGAAGTAAAGGCAGAATGTAATGAAAAAACACACAGCACTGCAATGCTTTCCAATAGGAAGTTCCTACATCCAGACTTAGAGGCAGTATTAGACTGAATCGTGTAAAGGACACTGAGGGTGATTTACTAAAACAGTCGAGATTGTTTACTTCACTAAAAGAGTTAAGGCACTTTTCAAACTGCAAAGTGAATGTTCACTTTGAAAAGTGACCATTAGTAAATAGGGTAAAGCTGAACTGACTTAAATCATACTATACCCCCATACTATACCCCCATACTATACCCTCATACTATACCGTTATACTATACCCCATGCAATACCCACCTAACTATACGCAATACTATACCCCCATACTATACCCCATAGTATACCCCATACTATACCCCCATGCTATACCCCATTCTATACCCCCATGCTATACCCCATACTATACCCCAATAATGTGTTAGTATAAATTTAGTTTTTGTTTTTTAAAATTCCTTGCATTTGATTTGATTGGATTTTCAATGTAAACAAAGCTTTAACGTGTTTACTAAAATTCAACCCTTACTCTTTTAGCAGAAGTATTTGTGGCCAGTATAGGGGATCATACATGACCACTGTTTGACTCGTAGAAATGCCGGGTGAGCATCAGCTGCCTGCCAACAGCCTCATCCGTGACACCCCCTCGTACAGTAATGCAATGTTGGCCATGCCAGAGGCACTGCTCCCCTTCCTCACCTCCTCTTTCCACTACTCCTCCTCCCCTTCCTCCCTCACCTCTTCCTCCTCCACCTCCTCCTTCTATATGACCCTGAATCAGACATGGTAAAGAAACTATTAAGGTTTGCCTAATTTTCTAAAATTCATTTTGCTAAGTGAACAGCCCTTACCCCTTTAGCAAATCAACCCAATTGAGTACCTTATTAATAGGTTAAAAAAATCATTGAAACTTATTAAAATGTGGATTCTGGAGTGGTGTGGTGAAAGCTACAGTACAGTGTTGAAATGATATATCACACAGATTTTACGATTTAAAATATAAACTGTACCCTTTCAATTATTTACACTGAAGTAACAATCTTTAGGCTAACCACAGGCTAACAGACGCCGCAGCTGAAGCGGCTCCCGACCATTATGTCTAGATCCGCCCAGCTGCGTGACTGGCAGCTGGCTCTGCCTATCTAGAGGCAGAGCCAGCTGTACCTGCCATGAATCCAGCCCCCTCGATCCTGTCACGGCTCTCTGCCGTGACAGGATCGAGAGGTGAACGAACGCCAGTATGTGTTCCCTCACCTCCCGATCCACTGAGCCGACCTGTGACAGTTTCATTGTCACAGGTTGGCTAGAACTATGAGGTGAGTGAAAAAGCACTCACCTCATAGTTCTCTTTTAAGCAGGGACTGATGTGAATATGCAACTATGTAAAGCGATGCATAGATTGTCGGCACTATATAAATACCAATTCTAAATAAATTCATTTGTGTATAGTCTATTACTACATTGTGTCACTTAAAAAAGGGGCCCTGAAACTTTGATCAGTGAGGCAACCCATTACAATGATGGGCCAGTAGGGGGATTAGGAGGTGGGAGGGAGTGGGCCAGCTTTTCTGTACAGGATATAAATCTCATATAATCCTTAACGTGGTAATATAACTTAAAATATAATTTTTTATATTGTCATATTTGCAGCAATCATCAAACTGTTACCTGGAGATCCTGCCATAAATGTCCTTGTTAGGACACTTCCTCTTATAGGGTGACAATGTTCTGCTCTTGTCTCCCAATTGTGCTCCTGCATTGTCATGTGGGATTTCGATATAGGCTACTAATGACCATTTAAAAAAACATTATGCAGACATTGTCCACTGTTGTCACCACCAGGAAACAGATGCAGAGAAATGCCATGCATCCATCACTGGAGTGCACACATGTAGACAGGAATCATCATTAGGGTATTAGCAGCACAGAGATGCCACAAATTATAAAAACATCTAAAATGTAAAAATATATATTTGTTAAAATAAAAGTAATTTTTTATGATGCACAGTACTTTAGCAAAATAAAACTTAATAATAAAGCACAGTGCTTTAGCAATGTTCACAATTAAATTTATGTGACCCTGTCACCAAATAACACAGCTCCGTTTAATAGTTAGAGTCTCCTGAAGTTGGCAGGGAAACTGTCTTCTGTCTGTCTCCTGGGGTCCCTGCAGCTCTCACTGGTTCCTTCTGCTGACCTCTACATCAGGATACAATAATGACATGGAGATCAGCAGAAGTAGCCAGAAAAATGCCTGTTTTTCTGCAGACCAGGGGGGGCAATTTCTCATGAATGGAGCAGTGTGAGATGGCACATGCACCTGTGTAGATAGGTATATATACTGTCTTCTGTTATATGGAGAGCTTGAGTAAATATGGTACAGCCACAAGGTCACTCTAGGGTTTCTATCTAGCTTAAAATCAAACTCATAAAAAAAATGCTAGAAGGAAGGGTTTCAATTCAGCAAGAAATGTTTTTACCTGCCTGCTAGCAAACTTGTTTAGATTGTACACTAGAGATAACTGAATCTGTATGCGTTCTGTTCCTAAACAGTTTTGTGAATCTTGCTTGAATGTCAAGGTTCACAAACTTTGCAGTGAACCCCATTGAAGTCTGGTGGGAGGGGGGGATCTTGTTTCTAAATTCTGACCTTTTGTATGGATAATAAGCAATTTAGAAAAAATATACAAAAGAATGTGGAGTTTAGCATTTAAGAATCACTGTATAATATGGTAGCTACTGTAATCCCTGTGCACTGGTACCCTGAATTATTAGACTAGTAACAATGTAAAATGTATTAAGGCCAAATATATTCCTGCGTTCACCATCACAGTCTTTTCAATTGATTAGTGTTAAATCGGACTTTTACCTATATCTTTAAAAATAAAATCAACAAACACACCTTTAGAAATGTTTAGTAATGTCAATCTACAAACACATACTTCTAGATAATTGCCGGCATTGCATTCTTAGCATACCTTATTTCTCTTTCCTTCCCCAGTCTTCTGACAGTGGCCATTGTTTACTAAGGGCAGATTACTAGCTCTCCCTTTACTTTCCAGCACAAGTGACTAGGACATGTGACTAGGACATGTGACCATGCACATCATCTCAGGGAAGGAAAATCCCTTTCCTTGAGATCTCGTGAGATTACAGATGAGATTTCCCAGCAATGCTCTGCTGATGACAAGGCAATCCCAGTGTGCATTGTTTTGGCAAATTGAAGTAATTTTGCCATTTCAAAGCAGAAATTGAATGCTCTGCAAGTGTAAGTATTTCAAAATCACAGCATTTTACACCTGACATGTCTATGTTATTATTAATCATCATACATAGAGGGATGCATTGGTAGAATTTGTTTTTTTGTGTGTAAAGGTCCGCTTTAACAAAGTCCATGAATAGAAATATTGGGAGAAATGAATAAAGAGAGGAGCAGACTGATGAAACAAAGTGGCTTTTTGTTCTAATTATCAAAGGGGGCGCAAAGCCTACCAGCCACCAGGTGTCAAAAACCATCTAGAATCAGTGTGAGCTGAGCACCCTCACCCCCACCCTCGGGTCTGGAAACAATATATAGAGGATACAAGCTTCATTTGGAATGGTTCAATAGATTCAAGATTCAATAGATTAATTCATAACTAGGCTTAACAATAATCAATTTGGTATTCAATTTACCCCTACCTACAGTACAGAATTGTACATTTATTTTTTTTAGAAGAAGATCATATCTAAACCAAATGTTTCTTAGAGCGGTAGACCCAAACAGATTTTTTTTATCTGTTAGCTGCCATCTTATGAAATGGTTGTATAATGTCCCAAAAGCCGGTTCAGATGTCTAAAAAGAAACCTCAGCCAGGTAGAGGATTTTAAACAGGAAGCAGATGTTTTGACAGAACAACTTTTACAAAAAGGTTACCCTGAGACATAACTGACACATAGGGGTTGATTTACTAACCTAAACACACACCAGGTGTGTGTGATTTTCACACAGCAAAACGTATTTATCAACCAAAAAGTCTCTAAAAGCATATTTCCACTAATGCCATATATGGAAAAATCATGCACATGATGCATATATAATGCTGCTTCACAGTTTAGACAAAAATGGTTAGCTCATGCATTTACATTCCTGCATTCATCAACGCAAGCAACATAACATAGAGCTAATTTACACCACATTACCTTGCAATTCATTGCAGGGCTTTGAACAACACACCTGCTGGGTGTGTACACACTACAAAGGTGTTTCGATTCCTCCCATAGATCATGCTGGGAGGGAACACACTACAGAGGTGTATACACGTTCGTGGTGTGTTTAAAAGGTTAGTAAATCAACCCCATAATGCCACAGAGAGAAGAGAGAACTATTGCATCCGAATTTCCGAATGAAAAAATAATCCGAATTCTGTAGTAACAAAATTTGTTGAATCATCCCCAAATTTTTTACGAATGTCATAGAGAGTAGGGTCCCCTCCCCACTTCATACCAGACCCTTTAGGTCTGGTAGAAATTTTAGAAGGCACCCTAGTGTGCCATAAAAACATGGCATGGTTGTTGGGGGGCTGTGGGCAGGGGGCTTATAGGATTCTGGGTGCCCAGATGCTGCCCCCCTTCTGAATGAGTCCCTCACCAAATACAGTAAAATTATAAATAAACACACCACACTGTAAAAACAATTGTCAAAAACACTGGTTTTTGACAAGTCTGTTATTTTAAAAAACCCAAATAGTCCATTGATGTAATCTAAACGTCAATCATGCGCTCCAGCCATGTAGATGCACGTCAATCACGATGGACGACCACCGCCGGCACAACCGATCCCGATGAACTCTCGCCGTAAAATGACAGCTCTGACACAAATGTCAACAAAGCGGCAGAGCAAGTCATGACGTCACGGAACTTGTTTAGCCCCCTTTGTCGATATTCGGGAGCAAGACTGTCATAATAACAACTTTAGTGCCAAATGCCAGAGAAGGGGAGGAACAAGTCCCGTAACTTTACGACTCACTCAGCCCCTTTGTTGACATTCAGGAGCAGAGTTGTTATTTAGGAAAATGTTGGAATTGACTTTCGGACCCGAATCCCGAAAAAAGGAAATAACGAAGCAGGGGGCTTATAGGATTCTGGGTGCCCAGATGCTAACCCCCCTTGTGAATGAGTCCTTCACCAAACACAGTAATATACTGTATACTGTATAAATAAACACACCATACCGTAAAAAAAGTTGAGTTATTTAGGAACATTTTGGAATTGACTTTCGGACCTGAATCCCAGAAAAGGAAATAACGAAAAATCCGAAATGAAACGAACTAACTGAAACAATTTTTTTTGCTTTCGCCCATGTCTACTAAGGACAACAGAAGCCATTATATAAAAACAATGTTCAGAGTAGAAACCGGTGTGATTTATACTATAAACACCCTAATGCCATAGGGTCTTAATGCAGAAATAGAGTTTTTTTGCTTTTAGCTGGATCCTTCAATGGATCTCTCCTTTTTAGTGCCAATTATTGTAGTCTTATTTCGGCATGATTTTTTTGGCCTTTTTTAATTTATGTTTTGGCCCTTTAATGTATGTTGTTTTTTTAATGTTATGAATTCTGCATTTGTTATAACTTGTAATATTTGATTTGTACAACAATTTCATGCTTATACAAATCCATTAAAAAAATATTTTGAGCAATTTCCCCTATTAAAGTCACTTTTTAATAATCCATAATCCAGACGTTTTTAAAAATGCACATGTGAAATTTTTGTAGCATCGTTTTCTACATATGAATTGTAAGTGACAAATTGATTTGCCATCTTTTACATGTTATCAAGCCTGTTACTCCCTTTGCACTCATTCACTCTGCTTACTTACACTTGTGGTGAGAAATCGGAAGCTATTGAGGAAGCAAAGAGTTAATTGGATGCACATTTATTGGAGAGAGAATGAAGTATTCACTTGCTAAGTCTTGAGGAAGGGGAGCAGATTCTCCTCCAAACGCATTAACAGACAGCCAGGAAACCAAATCCAGAGAACTCGCATGCTCAGCTTTCTCCCATTGACCTGCTATCTAATCGGCCACAAGTAAAGCGGTGTCTCAAGATCTGCTCTTGAACTCCTAACCTGCTATTACCTACTGCACTCAGTTTCCTTTTTTTCAAATACTGGACTTTATTCTTCTCCAGACCAGCAGCTGATTAGACTGCAATATACAGGGTACACTACTGCAGCTATATCTGTTAACACTTGGATGCAATTGGGGAACATTTAAATAGGTGACTCAATCAGTCACGAATCATGCTGCCTCTCCTTCAGAAAAGTCTCTGCGACAGGTTTTTGTGCGTCTGTTTTCCTGGGCAGCTGAGTGTGACAGTTTGCAAAGCTCCAAGATTTGTTAGTGAAGATGCAACAGATTTTTACTCTAAACGGATGCATAATTAGGAAGTGGTTGCTTAGTTAAGAAGTGGTCAGAGTTATGTTTTATTCTGTCGCAGTACTATTTTAGAGCAGCTGAGGAAGGAGTTCATCAATCAAGCCGTAACCTTGTAAAAAATCTGTTGCATCCAGGGCCGGATTCCCCACAAGCCCACCGAGGCCAGGCCTCGGGGCGGCAGGGAGTAGAAGGGCGGCACGGGCTCCATAAGGGGAGGGAGGTAGAGCAGGCTCTCCTGTACAGCAGCAGGTCCCAGTGCCAGACGCCCACTACAGTGGTTTTTTTCTTAAGTCTGTCCCTGGACCCCCTGCTCAACTGGCGGCAGCCGTCGGCAGAATGGCAGCCGATCATTAAGTTTTAGTTCCGGCTGCCTAGAGTGCAGAGCACTGGCGGAACTACCAGGGTCGCAGCGGTTGCAATTGCGACCGGGCCCTGGCATTCATCCACTTGGGGGGGGGGGGCAGCGAGGAAGAAGAGGCCCTACCAGAGAGTGCGGCCCGGCTTCCCCGAGACTCCGCAGGGATGCATTGCCGTCCGCACGCACTCAGACTGGCACAGTTGCCCGTCTGAGCTGCTTCTCTCCTATCTGCCTCTTAGCTCCAGAGTCAGAGAGAGCAGAGTTATCTTGCTGAGACTTCAGAGCCATAAGTCATCTGCAGCGTCCTGTCATTGGGAGGTGGGGCTTGCCGCGTGTTGGAGTCCCGGCCGGGCTGAGCAGGCTGCAGCGCTGTTTGTGGAGGTAAGATTGCTTAGTGTGTAGTGTTCGCTTCCCCACCCGCCTTTCCTCTCTATTTCACCCCCTCTTCTCTCTCTCTCTGCTTGTATTGTCATTTAACCCCTTCGTGACTGACGACGTACAGTGTACGTCGCCAGCATCGGGGCTGTTTAAACAGACTCCCGGCGAAAGCAATTACAGTGACCCTCTGCACCCCTCCTGACACCTTCTGCGCCCCTTCTGACACCCTCCGCACCCCCTCCTGAGACCTTCCGCACCCCTCCTGGGACCTTCCGCACCCCTCCTGGGACATTCTGCACCCCTCATGGCACCCTCTGTACCCCTCCTGAGACACTCGGCACCCCTCCCGGGACATTCCACACCCCTCCTGAGACCCCCCGCTCCCCTCCTGAGACCTTCCGCTCACCTCCTGAGACCTTCCGCAGCCCTCCTTAAACCCTCTGCACCCAGGACCGGATTTGCTCTCCCTGCTGCCCCAAGGCTAGGGAGAGTGTAGTGTTCGCTTCCCCGCCCACTTTCCTCTCTATTTCCCCCCCCTCTTCTCTCTCTCTCTGCTTGTATTGTCATCTAAAGCAAACTATTGCTCAGTCTTATACAATCACTAGAAATTCATGTATAAGACTGAGCAATTACAGTGACCCCTCCTGACACCCTCTGCGCCCCTTCTGACACCCTCCGCACCCTTCCTGAGACCTTCCGCACCCCTCCTGGGACATTCCACACCCCTCCCGGGACATTCCGCACCCCTGCCGGGACATTCCGCACCCCTCCCGAGACCTTCCGCACCCCTAATGGGACATTCCGCACTGATCCTGAGACCCTCCGCACCCCTCCTGAGACCCTCCGCACCCCACCTGAGACCTTCTGCACCCCTCCTGGGACATTCCGCACCCCTTCTGACAACCTCTGTACCCCTCCTGAGACCTTCCGCTTCCCTCCTGAGACCTTCCGCTCCCCTCCTGAGACCTTCCGCAGCAGTCCTGAAACCCTCTGCACCCAGAACCGGATTTGCTCTCCCTGCTGCCACAAGGCCAGGTTCTTCAATGTGCCCCGGTCCCCTCCAACCAGCCCCCCATGGAGAATGGAGAATGCCAACTGGATATCGGGAGCGGCAGGGTTAGTTTGAATTTTTTTACTGTTTAGTTATTTTTTTACTTTTTTATCACTTTTTTATTTATTTTTTTACTTTTTACATTTTTATTTACTTTGTCATCTTTTACTTCTTTATTTTATAGCTCCGCCCCCTGACCGGGGAGACGAGGAAGAGGGCCCTGCTGTAGAAGGAAGTTAAGTCTGGAGTGGGAAGGGGGGCGCGGGGGCGCGGGGAAGTGTGTTTTTGTGTGGGATGCTGGTGATATAGTGCTCACTTTTATGCATTGCTGGTGGTATTCGGCATTGATGTATGATGATTATATCAATACAAGTGTAAAAAAATTAAAAAAAATGAAACAAACTTAAGAA
Source organism: Nanorana parkeri (assembly GCF_000935625.1). Classification (NCBI taxonomy): domain Eukaryota; kingdom Metazoa; phylum Chordata; class Amphibia; order Anura; family Dicroglossidae; genus Nanorana; species Nanorana parkeri. Next base: position 584,392 of record NW_017307253.1, read on the forward strand.
AAGCATGTATCTTTCCTAAAAAGGGTGGTGGGTTATCTAATCCTTTAAATGATTGGCCTTTGTTTCTCAGCTGACCAGGAAAAATGCTATGCAAATTATAGTTTGTTCATTATTTCTAGTGGTAAACCTGCAAACATTTTGATTTTCCGTTGGTAATCTCCAAACTTCTCTAAATCCATGGAGGGTTTACCGTTATGAAGTCTGTGAAACCCAAACCTCATCCCTATTGTACACTGGGGTGCATTTGTGCACCTCAGTATACAATCTCAGCATGTCTTGGGGCCAGTATGAAGTAACTTATGAGCATGTGTGGGAGTTACATCATGCCCAGTTGGCCAATCAAAATGACCAAAGACTTTTAGCCCAGAAAAAGACCAGATAAAGATGGACAGCTTGTGGGAGGGAGCTTGTGGATGTTGCATTGCTGGGGGAACAGGTAGGTACTGTTTTGTTTAATTATGCTCACTCAATATGGCATAGTTTAGTAAAAAATGGTTTCCTAGTATAAAATGATTTAGCGGTCCATGCTGAAAAAGTTCGGAATTATTATTTTGTACTATACTGAAATAGTACAAAGGACACAAAAATGCTATCAGGTAAAAGAGGGCAGTCATGTTGGGTTGTTTTGATAGCAGTTTTGGAACAATGTTAATGTACTATGTCAGTGAAGGTTGAAATCTTTACACAAAGTCTCATGTGGGTATAAATAATGTGATGGGTGGGGTTGTATAGTGTCTGAGTGAGTGGGGGGTAAGTGTAGAAGAAATGTGTTTGTTTCTTGTTTACCCAAAAAAAAAAAGTAATTATAAGATTCTCTTAATCACGCTGTTACCACAAGTATGGTATAAATTAAAATTCACAAATCTTGAGTGTTTGGAAACCAAAAGACCCTGTAACTTAATCTGCATTTGAGGAAAGAAAAAGACTCAGGCTGGTTTGAAATGGTCTATTTAAACAAGTGCCAATTATCAAATAATGCTCAGACCTAAACAGAAAGATTTTTGTATATGAAAAGAGGGCCATGGCCCTAAGTGTTCAACTCCAGATGCCTTTAACTAGTAATTGTTTTGAATTCTCTGTAGGCTGTTGATAACCAAACCCAAAAGTAAAAGTAGTGGAGAGGAAACACAGCTTAACTGCCCAGGTCTGCTTGTGAGGCATGGCCATAGGGATCTGTTCTGTATGAATCACTGAGTAAAGGCAATGTGATATTCAATAGAACCAGCCTAATTTATTAAACAAGACGTCTAATATAAACAGTCATTTATTTTCAGGTACTGACAGGCTGGGTCTGGAATATGTGAGCATCTTGGCCATTTTAAGACTTGACTTTACTCCAGATACAACATCTTCATTCTTCACGGAACTTAAAGCACTTGTGCAAAGCTTTGTCATCTATATTTTATAAAAGTCAAAATCACATTACATATTAAGTTACATTTGATAAATCCCTGTTTATGGAAATGGTGAATTAATAATGATATGAAAGGTCCTAAATGGGTTTTCAACTTTGGATGAGAAAAGGTATATTGGCAATTTTCCTGGATGGAAGAAAACCAAGTAGTGCTGAATGTTAGAAGCTGTCAGATCAGTGCAAATCTAGAGCAGAACATCATGGCTGCACACCACTGAGAGGCAATACATGTACTTGACTTATCCAGTAAATCGGTAAAGCCTCCTTAAAATGAGCCTGACCAAGCCTACATAAACACACGCACTAGCAAGAGTGCTGCACACTGTGGTGCCTGCAAGTGGCTGTGTTGATGATCCCACTGCCCCTGTGGAACACCTTTGATTGTAGGCTTGAGCTATACGCAGGGCTTTGACTTCTGTCAAAGTTGAGATTAAGACCCTTGGGCTTGGGGAGTATGGCTTAATGTTAGCATGCAAAGATATCGATGTACAATTTAAAACCTGGGCCTAGTATCCAAGAAGCTTCATAGGAACAAAGAGCTTAATTTAAAGACTATCACAGGTACTTGCAGCCACCAAGGTGCCTGCACTGCAGCACTAATGTTACCTTAGAAACACTTTAGACCAGGTCAAATTTACGTTACGTATATCAACTGAAATCCATACATACCTCCCAACTTTCTGAGATGAGAAAGAGGGCCACCTTCGAGTGCAATGTATTAAAGAAGAACTCTACCATTATCTTCAAAATAACAACAAAAGCACCTTTAGAAATGTTTAGTTATGAAAATCTACAAACACTTCTAGATAATTGCAGGCTTTTTATTCTTTGCATACCTTATTTTTTCCCCCATTCTTCTCACAGTGGCCATTTTTACTAAGGGCAGGTTACTAGATCTTCCTTTTCTTCCGGGAAGTCTGGCACATGTGACTAGGACATGTGGCTATACACATCATCTCAGTGGAAGAAAATGTCTGAGATTTCCCAATCAATGCTCTGCTGATGACAAGGCAATCCCAAAGCAATGCACACTCATTTTGCCCTTTCAAAGCAGGAAGTAAATGCTCTGCAAGTGTAGGATGGAGATTACAGATGAGATTTCCCAGCAATACTCTGCTGATGTAACCTTCCCAGGAAACAACGTTTGGAAACAATTACATCATTTGGTCCAAAGTGGACCAGGAAGTGGAAATAAATTAATTTTACATAAAATTAAAATATGTTTCTTTAGCTAATGAATGTAAGATGATTTCATATCAGCATGCAGAGCTGTATGCTGATGTTATTTTTAGTCAAAGGGGGAAAGGTCCGCTTTATGGCAATGGACACACCCCTGCCAAGCCCCCAGTTATGTGGATTATTAGGAATTAGACATGTGCGATTCGTTTCGTTCCGAATCGAAATTCGGACGAATTTTCGTAAATTCGGACATTCGGATGTATCCGAATTCCGAATTACAGACATAACGAATGCAAACGAATCCAAATTTCCATTTCCGAAATTCGGTAGCGTTCGTACGAACGTTCGTTTTGTTTTCTGTTCTTATTCGTTTCTTATTCGTTTCGTTCGTTGGAGCAAAGTGACATTAGAGAAGGAGAAAAAATATTTTTTACCCCTCAAATGTCACTTTTGCTGCAAACGAACGAAACGAATAAGAAACGAATAAGAACAGAAAACGAAACGAACGTTCGTACTAACGCTACCGAATTTCATCCGAATCCGAATTCCGAATCCGAATTTACTTTCACACCCGAATCCCGAAAAACGAAATAACACAAATCCGAATTTAAAACGAAATGAAACGAAACAAATTTTTTGGCAGTGCACATGTCTATTAGGAATTGTTATGCCAAAAATTATTGGTAAAACTGTTTTTGTTATTATTACTTTTCCTTTTTACTGGCTTTTGGAAATAGTAAACAAGATAATCAAGGGATAAGATACAGTATGGTTTCAGTACAGAATAATACTTTTGGTAGTTGAATAGTACGTTTTCATAGATATCACTACATCAGACCAAAAAGATCGACAACTGAGGGATTTGGTTCCAAATGAGGGGCAGTCCCTCCAAATGAGGGACAGTTAGGAGGTATGTACATATATGTTTACATGTGAAATGATTTAAAATTTTTCCATCCATTCTGTTCTTTGCAAAGCCACCAATGTCCTTCTAGTAGTCCCTGGTTCAGCCTTTTTGATTCCCACATCAGCAACCTGCTGATTGAATAGAGGTGATGATAATGATTTATTCTTCAGTAAGCAGGCTGAAGAATAAAGACCTGGAGCAGTGATGCAGGACACTGAATGAGCCTGGAAATAAGCATGTAGCCTACCTAGATATTAAGTGTTGCAAAGGGGTGTAAATAACAAGCATAACTGTAGAGAGTTACAAATTGTTTCCAGGTTACAGTAAACATATATATAAACTAGACATCTGTGATTCCTTTCGTTCCGTATCAAAATTCCTACGAATTTCCTGAAATTAGGACATTCGGACAAATCTGAATATCCGAATCCCAATTCATCTGAATGTGTCCGAATCCGAATTTCTGTTTCAGAATTTTGGATCCTGTCCAAATTTAGTTCAATAACTAAACTGAATTGGACTGGTGACTTTTTTGGCCAATCAGATGTGTTTTTCAGTTTAAAGCATCCGAATGGGTCTGAACACAAATTTTCGTTACAGCAACATGGGAGCCATATACAGTATATACATATAATACTAAAGCTGAGTCTCCTAAGTCCGAATGGCATTCGGGATTCAAGATTTGGAATTGCATTCGGGAGCTCCGAAATGCAATTCGGGTCTGGGAGCCTCAGCTTTAGTAATATATGCATATGGCTTCCAGACCCGAATGGCATTCGGGAGCTCCCGAATGCAATTCAGAAACTTGGATCCCGAATGCAATTCGGGTCTAGGAGATTCAGCTTTAGTATTAATATCTGTATATGGTTTTCTGTAGTATTCGCAACGAACATTCGTAATCTCATCCGAAACTAACGAAAATTCGAATTTCGTGCGATCCTGAAACCCGAACCGAATTGAATTTCGGATCTGAATACTGCATCATGAAAACTTACATGTGTAATATAGACTATAGACTCTGTTTTGCCTGGAGTTTGGCTTTTTGGCTAGTAAAACACTGGAATGAAAAAAATGTCACTTAACTAATTTACTTAATAGGGATTTTGAGGGATTAATTTACTTAATATGGATTTTTAGTTTAAGTGACTTCAATACCCTTCATTAAAGCAAAACTGTCATTTCAAAGTCCCTAATCACCTTAAATGTACTGCTTATAGTGCTTAAAGGAGAACTATGAGGCAAGTGATTTTCTCTCAACCTCATAGTTCGAGCCGACGTGTGACAATTAAACTGTCACACGTCGGCTCAATAGATCGGGAAGTGAGCGAACACATACCGTGGCTCGCTCACTTCTGGATCATGTCCCTGCAGAGTACCATGACTGTCACTCACGGCTCCCTGCAGGGATTCCCCCCCTCCCAGCTCCGATCCTCCAGCCCTAAATGGCGGAACGGACGGGGGAGAGGGCAGGTACAGCTGGCTCTGTAGATAGGCAGAGCCAGCGGTCAATCACGCAGCTGGGTGGATCTCAACAGTAATGTCGGGATCCGTCCCGGCTGCGGCTCGTGATATACTGAGCTTTGGGTCATGGGAGGATGCTAGTTTATGTCCTCCCGTGACCCTCGGAAGAACTATGGGGACAAACACTTACCCCATAGTTCTCCTTTAACGAGAGGTCTTCACTCTTTTTCCTTCAAAGAAAGCCTTGAGCAGCCGGGGCCAGAACCTCTGTCAGTGCTGTATTGATCTTTGTGTCCCCATTATGGTGGAACTCCTATACTTTCTTCCCAGTGGTGGTAGTGACTCACACAGGAATTGAGGAAAGAACTCACCAAGCGGAGACACAACCAGCTAAACATTTTGTTAATAGTAGCTAAGTGTTAGAGCCGTTTGTGAGATTTCTATTGCTGTTGGTGTCCCCACTGGTAGAAATTTCCTGCTACTGATCCGAGTGACAGTAGGCACTAGGATAGAAAGTGAGGAGACTAAGGAAAAAGTGATACCTGGACAAATGTTCTAAACCTTCACCACACTATACAAAATAAAACTCTTACAAAGTTTTGTTTTGGAGTTATATTTGAAGTAAAACCAGCCCAAATATCATTGAAAAGTAACTCCAGAAAAAAAAAGGACATTTATAGTTTAAATGAACACTGCACGCTTGTATACTGGTTTGCATTTTAGTTTTAGCAATATGAATTTTTAACTACAGTATAAGCAGCCAAGGGTGCCATACTATTTCAGGTTTCAAGAAGACAGATTCCAACTACTGTACATGGTGACTTCCCATTTACTCGCACTCTAAAAAGATTGAAGACATGACCTCTCAACTTCTAGGTCTCTAACATCACACTTACTGCTGCCCGCTCTGACTGGGAGATATCACCCATTTCAGAGAGGACAGGCCACACAAGGAACATGGGTCCATTCCAAGCTCACTCCTCCTCTGACTCAGGCCCGGCACTACCGCAAGGCAAGGCAAGCGGCCGCCTGAGAGGGCTGCTGGGTGAGGGCGGAAAAAACAGGGCATTTTGACAAGTACTTGTACTCGTCAAAATGCCCCGATGCTTGCGCTATGTTTTTTTTTCACTTACCTTCAGTGCGGGAGAGCAGCGGCGAGTTAGCGCTGGTCCGGTGGGAGTAGCTCCAGGTGGGGTCCTAATTTAGCTGGCCAGCGACTGCCAGAGGATCCCGGCACCTCTGGCAGTCGCTGGCCAGCTAAATGAGGACCCCACCTGGAGCTCCTCCCACCGGACCAGCGCTGACTCGCCGCTGCTCTCCCGCACCGAAGGTAAGTGAAGAAAAAAAAACATGCTGATAGGGAGCAGGCCCAGCGCTAAAGAGGGTCAGGGAGGGGTGCAAAAATGCAACTTTGCCTGTGTAGGCAAAAATCCTAGCACCGGCCCTGGATAGACTACAGTCTCAATACAAATTAGCAAACTAAACATGAGATTGTAGCCTATCACAAGAGCAAGCTTTGACCAGTGGCTACTTTACAACACACACAGGAACAATGGGGAACAAAAGTAGCCACCCTCCAGAAGGAAGGACAGTGTCCGCGCATATTCAGAGGTGATTTATGGTGCTTTCGCACTTTTAAGGTTTAACTTTCTGATTTTAGTGTCACTTTTAGATGTGGTAATTTCAAGAGCTGAATTTCAAATCTGAAACATGTAGCTGTCAGTTATTTATTGAGGTACTGAGACAAAAGTAGTAACTATTTTTTTTTCAGAATGTGTTTATAATTACATTGTGGTTTTGATATGTTGCCTTTTTAGAAAGATAAACTGCTTTGTAGAGGTCTTTTTAAACACTTGTATATGTGTGATCTGAGGGGAATACCTCTTTCTAACCCTTGAAGTTGTATTTAGCAGCTCTATTTTTTCTTTGCAATGCAAAGATTAAATGTTCACATTTAAATAGTCTGATTACAGTTGTGCAACTGTTTCAATTTCTACCTGGGTATCAACTAAGTGGATTGTGATGTGGAAGTGTACCACTCACATTACAGGCATTTAAATAATATAGAAAATGCTAGTTTAACATACATTATATGCCTGAACAGAAAATTATTTGCTTAACTTCACTATTAGGATGGTACTTAAAGGGTTAAGTAAATACAACTAGAGGGATGTGCCCTTAGGGACATTATGAATTAAAGCCATGCTTATTTTTCTGGCAAAAGACAAAGTCCAGACACGTGCCCCACACTGACTAACTTGAGGTACCTGTGCCATTTCTGTCTACTGGCTTGTTTTTTCCTCATCAGTCAATTTGGAAGCAGGTCATTGAGAAAGGTCAACTACTCTGCTTAGCTAAAGACAAACAATGGAAGGTCTAGAGAACATCAGTTAGATTTTACTATACGCTGCCATTAGCTCACTAGATGGTCTCTGCTGAGGGCTAAAATCTTCTATAGGGTGCTAGAGATTTTCACGAGCATATCTGCTGTGATCTGTTTCCCCAGTTATTTTGCCATACTGCTCTTTTAGAATTGAAGAAACATTATTGAATGCGTGCTGCACTGACAGTGTGTTACAGCTGTATAGGTTTTAAACATCTACATACATTTTCTGACAGATGCAAATATTTGAGTTTTTGAGAGAGTAATTAGCACCTTTAGTGGAATAGAATTTTCTTACTTTGTAGCTGGCGAGTTAGGTAACTCCCTTGTGTAGCACAAAGTTACCCTGTGTAGGTAGTAAAGCACCCCCAGGCAACTCAGGGGGCTAGCATCTTGTGGGGTGGGAGAATTGGGTGCCAGTCACTTTAGAACAGTTTAACAGAGTTTATACCTCTACTCACAATCAATACAGAAGAAAGGTTCTATAAGCCAAATTGGCACACTTCAGACTGTAAGGCAGGTTTAAAGCAATGAACATGCTGGATGAGCCACCAGAACTCCCTGCAATATCCACAGCTTGTACCCAGCTCTTCCTGTCACTCTTCAACAGTGAAGTAATCACCCCTGGTGTTCCAAACTAGGTATTTACCATTCTTTGCAGACCTCTAAAGTCAGACCTATCCTCTGGCCAAGTCCTCCTTAGGCATCAGACAGCAGACCTCAAACACAGTCATCAGTATTCCACATTAGTTTTAAAACTATTAAATTATTTTGTAATTTCATAGTATTAAAAACTACTTATGCATTGCATTTTATATGTAATATATTTTTTGAATGAACGTGTTCCTTTAAAGTGACGCTGTCACTGGGGGATGAAAGTAAAACAAAGCCAGCCTTAAAAAAAGAACCTTTATACTTACCTTTACAGTGGGTGGTGTGTTAAACTTTTGATCTCCTAAAGAGCTTTAAGCACCGCTGCCATCCAGCATGTCCGGTTGTGTCAGATAGCAATTCCTCTTACTAGGCACTGCAGTTCCTCCTGCAACCCTCTAGTAATGTATTTGCTGATGGGAAAACTGATTGGGTACTTTCAAAAGAAATTGTTTTCAACCAAGATATGTAAGTAGGCATCAGAATGTTTGGATGTGTTCCCCCTCCAGTCACCATTGATATAAATATGTACAATCTGGCAATGAGAGTATTTTTTTAGGCATTTGGAATGAGCTTGAACTTGAAGTGTATGTCCATTCTCCCTCTAAGACAGGGGTTCTTAATATTTTTGCTTTCACACACCCTTATTGGATTTCCAAATATGCCCCCATTTCACCACTTTATGGTCACCATTCCTATAAGGTACCAGTACGACTTCAGAAGATAGTTTGATAGTCTACGTTAAATATGGATTGCTAGGAACAGAACACCTGAAAGATAATGATAAGGTCTTTATCATATTTATTTATATAAAAATGGCAAATCAACATATTCAAAAGCCAGCTAAAAAGAATTACATATTTCCTGTTGTTTGAGTAAAATCAAAACATAGATTCCACATAGAGTTCTCACATGTCATCAGACATATCAAGTTGATTTCTCACAATTCTTTTAGATATAACTGTATGAACCTTTTATACCTTATGAACACAAAATAGGAAGCATACACTGTATGCAATGTCTATAAATACTCTTTGATCCTGTTCTAAACAAAAAGCTCTTGTGAAGGTCACATTCAGCCTTTACATGATATTATGTTTACTAGAAGATCTGTGGGAATTCAAGTGTACAAAATGTTGTATCAGACATGAACAAATTTGGGAATAAACATCTCTCCTCTCAGAGGAAAGTTCGAGGAAGCTGTATACGTCCTACATCCTGTTAGATTTATGGTTATATATTTCTTGCCTAAATTCACAAAGCTATTAAAATAATCTCATATTATAAAACAAGTGTTTTAGTGTTTTCCGAGAGCTGCTTGGAAGAAATTAGATTTACTGTTATTACTTTTATTTATATAGTGTGCTTTATGCAATTAGCATAAAGACACAGCGTAAGACAGGAAATGAGAGGGGAATGTAGGGGTAAGAACATAAGACACTGATGGTTGGGTTTTCAAGACTGAAGAAAATGAATGTAATAGCAAATAAGAAAAAAGAGGCAATAGCAATTGAATGAGTAAGTTATATTGCACAGTTACGTTCTTATATTGTATGGGCAGCTTGTAATGGAGACAATAGAGCAGCTTTCTTATGAAGTGGCTGAGATAACAGTATCAGGATACGCAGATGTAAACAAATTGATTTGCCTGATTAGTGGTGGGACCCAGATTAGGCCAATATACAGTTGTTTCTGTGAATTGGTTGCCTGCAAGTATAGACAATAAGGCACTTTATATCGGAGGCCTATTTTCCTTTTTTTTCATCCACACTCCCACACCAATTTATTGGTTTTGCAATGTTTTTGTTAAGTAACGTAAAAATAAATACATTATTATTAACTGCTTCAGAGAAACTCCTTTACAGTAGATGTTAAGTAAATATGAATCTGCCAAATTGCACTGTTTGGTGTTAGCAGAGTTGCCCAGGCTACCATCAAGCTCAAACAATAGCAAATGTTCCTATCCAGTATTTGATTTTTTTATTCCAAAGTTCCACTGTTAAGATTATTTCAGTCACTGATACTACATAAGGATCAGGTTTTGCAAAAACTTGTATTGGTTTTCCATTACTGGATATTGTTTATGTGGAAAGCTGAAATTACTATGGTTCATTTATTAAAGGAATGTAGAATATTCAGTCACCCTTATGAATAAAGAAAGGCTGATCATGACAGAATATACCCTTTATACATAATGCAGTTAATTTACTTATGATGAATTATTCACTATATAATAAAACACATGCACTAGAAATATTCACCTGCATTGAATGTTTGGTGAATGTTACATTCTTTGCTTTATAAATTTGCCCATAATTCCACCTACATTTTGTGTAAAAAAAAAAAAACAACCCTTTTTAGGCCTTTAAACAATTTAAGAAATCAGAGGTCTACTTTAACTTTAATTAGTGCTATAGTTGATAGAGTGGTCCCAAGCAACAAGTGCTAGTGCTATCCTGGAAATATGTGTTAGTGCTAAAAGTTCACTTATGTTTTTCTGCATTTTACTAAAAGAGCAGTGTGGTTTGACCTACTTCTGAAAATGAATGGCTGGCCTTGCTGTGCCCTGTGCATTGGTGGAGACACACACAGCTTCCTAGAACATACCAAGGTGGCTCTAATCCAATCAGCATTTAAAGTACTATTAAACTTTGAAACATTTTTTTCAATAATGAATCCAGATCAAATATATGTTGCCCAACAATGTATTTCTTAAAATTTTCAGTCATGGTAAAGGAGCTACCCTATACAGGATATCAGGGCCATTGCTCAGGGGACCAGTTAATTCTGCAGGAAACTAAAGCTTTTAAACATCAAGAAACAACATCCATTGTAAGTGATGTAAGCATTATGAAATAGCTTGAAAACCCTTTGACTTTAATATCACTTTAACAACCAATAGCCATTGATGCCCCATGCTTAGGGTCCTGGATTGTTTGAAACGTAATTGACAGATAAAAGCACGAATGTCCAAATGATTGCATTCCATTCATATTGCTGCTTCATTCTTCTTCTTTTTTATTCAGTACTGCTACTTAGCTGATGATAGAGAATAAATGCTGATTTATTATATACTCTATTTCAGAATATAGCAGGTGTAGTAGGGACAAGCAGGTATGAATAGACCCAGGAAATAATGGGTCTTATCATTTTCACACCCTCTGCACTCTTGCAGTTAAATCTAAGGGAGTATTTAAACTTTTTCAAGATCTTCTGATGCACCTCACAAAGTTACAATTAATCACAAACTGCTCTTGATATCCTTTTGCTCCCCGTGGAACTCAGCAGTTAAGACTCTAAGGCAAGATATTTGGATTAATTAATTATATATTCAATTGATGTTGATAGTAGCCCTCAGTTTGAATAGTATATTGATTGTGTACTATGTTCAATTAAAAACAGGGAGGTTTGTGACTGCATGAATGTATCTCTGCACCAGCCCAGATGGCTAGGATGGCATGATCTCCTTGGTACTTGGCTCCCTGTATATGATCAATACCCTGCAGAAGTAGGAATAATTTTTGCTGATCTTGTTGCTACGATGTAAAATACGATACATATTAAATATACATTTTCTGTATCATGTTTCATATGTATTATTTTATAGAACCACAGCTTAGTCTCTGTTCTGCTCCTGAGAAAGTGGCATTGGCCTGTAACGCGTAGAGCAATGTACTGTATACCATGACTGATTTGTATGAAAAAAGATATGTTACTTATTGGATAACTACTACACTAAAACTAATAGACTAAGGGTAGGACTCAAATAGCAGACAAGTGCATATAGGGTAGTAGTAATGTTATGGATTTTTTTGATGTTTTTATTGAATATTTGTGAGGCAATGCAAATTAATAAACAGATGTTTTATTAAACAAACATTGCCTTGAAAATCTGTTGTATATCATATTTGTGGATTACTTTTGGGATGTGGCACCCCAAATCTCCTCTTGGTTCTAACATTTGTTAACTAGGGCAGAGGCTCAAAATTAAAAGATTAATGTAACTACTGTTACAAAACGTAGAAAATGTACAATATCTCTCCAAATCAAATTCCAGTAATTTAAGCAAGTTTACAGTCTGATGTTTAATAATCCCTTGCAGTCTACACAAAGTGCTTATTTAGTTTAGAATAAGTAGCTCAAACACCTCAAACAGATTCAGGACATTGGTTCCAATATAACTGTATCACTTAAAAACAAACAACAGTCCACATGGCACTAGCAAAATATTCTGTACTTTTAGCAGCAATTTAAATAACAGGGAGCAAACAAAACGTGTGATTATGGCGAGATTTAACCTGAGCCGACCATTTTATAACCAGTGCTTTGTTCCAGCTCTATAATTAACATCTAAAATTAACATTTTTAAACATTACTTTAGGAATCAAATGGATCAGGCTGTGATAGAAGCATTCAGAATTGGTTGCCTCAGCATTTTTCTAAGCATTATCAAATTTCAAGGATGGGTAAAATCTGTGCCTCTAACTATTTACAAGTGACCAAGGCGAGAGAGAAGCACCAGGCTGACCTTTGTAGCTGTAAGCCATATTTGCTCACTCATCCTTGGAAAATATTGTTTGAAAAATATTAGATTTTTAAATAGAAGGAAGAAAATGACAACTGTTAACTTTGTGCTGTATTTGTATGATACCTTTAACGGGAATAGTAAAAAAAAAAGTCACCCTTTATCGAAGAGGTTTCTTTGCACTTTTCTACCCGTCATTCTTCCAAAAGCATTTCCTGAATGTTCAATAACATGAGAAAAGGAATTACATAGAGATGTGAAAGTTTATGCATCTTTAGTTTGCTTAAAAGGTTTTCAAGATAAGACCATAGAGCAGAGAATACTTTTCTTGGAAGTTCAGTTTTACCTGTGCACACCTCGTAAATGGCTCAGCAGAATAATACCTCTGCCTGTTACTACATAACACTCTCCCCACTGATTCATTATGATATATCATCACCGTCCAAAAACAGGTCTGCTGAAATTGTGGTTTTCATATGTGTTTGTGTTCATATCCACTATTAAGATTATGGGCACCCAGGAAGGGAAGGTGAGACTGGGGCACATGACAGGGCCCGGGGTGTCAGCCCCTAGGGGGCTGGACCTTCAGGCACATTACAGATGCCAACATCACATCTACTACACAGCTAGCAGCCAAGAGTGAACATAAAAATGGACTCCCTTTGCTGGCGCTGCAGCTAACGTAATAGTCAGCTGCAGTGAAAGGGTTAAAGCAAACCTGTGCTTTGCCTATGCATGTCAAAGCAACTGGTTTGCTTTAAAGAAGGACCCCAGGCAAATTCAATCTTAATCTTAATAGAGAACAAAAGCACCCTGCAAAAGAAGATTAGTAATATTAACATTTCTGGGGGATAAGGACTTAAACTTCTCTCTTTTTCTGAACTGTGGTCACCGTTGATAGCTAACACTTCCAGGTGTGTTCCCTGCTGCACACTTTGGTTTTAGCCATTGACCATTATGTCACTATAAGGGTGATTTATAAATTAATCATAAAGACATACATTGGCTGACTGCCATTCGTGTGGCAATCTAGCTACTGGATGGAACTGAGGAGCATATGTTTCAATCCTATAGTTAATAAAAAACAGGCTTCTTAATTTTCTGACTGGATACATCTTACTGGAGACTGCCATGATTCTCACAAATATGAAGTTCTGTCTGTCATAGAAGGTGTTGCAGACTGCATTGTGAACTTGTAAAAGGGAAGTGAAGGCCCAGCTCTAATTTAAGTTGTGCATTTTTTTTATTTATTTTTTGCTTTTTTTATTTAATAGTATTCCTCTTCCAGTATAGCTAATAATGCAATAGTCAGCTC
>NW_017307253.1:598262-627635 GCF_000935625.1 Nanorana parkeri
AATTTAAGGACAATTTAGAGACTATTCTCTTTATGAATTCATTTAGGAATGAAACAAGACTAGGATAATAAATCTGTCGCTTTATTCACTAGAAATCAGGGATGAGACAGTTTAGAACACTGTGATGATGCAACCGAATTGATAAATCCCCCCCAATGTTCAGTGATGGTACCACTCAGTCCACAATGCTATGTTGTCAGCCCACAATAACATCTTGTTTTGGCAAATCAGTGGGTAAATGTCTGCACTTGCAAGGTCTTTAAGGGGATAAAACATGGGGAAATGCACATGCATTGCACATTGTACTGCATATGTATTTTTTTTAAAATTTAATTGTTGAACTCCACAGCAGAAAGCTTCATGGAATAGAGAACTTCAATCTGTTCCTGGACACTGAAGATACCTGTTCAAAATTGTGCTATTTAAATTATTTATCAGAAAATAAATCTGGGTATTGCTGGCTTAAGCTAATTAGGGGACAGCTTCAAGTCAAAGCGTTCTTTTGGTGGAAGATTCCTTTTAAGTATGACTTGAAATGTTTAATTTCATACATAAACAATCTTTTCAAAGTGAGCATTTTGAAAAGGAAAATATTGTGCTGACAAGCAAAACATTGGGAATGATTAGCAATAGTATTATCAGTAGTTATTGTACACATTTTAACCTCTTGCTGTCCGCCCGTAGTAAAAAAACGGACGGACGGCACTGCAGCATCTGCGGGTTGCCGTCTCCAGACGGCAATTTTTTTCTGCTCGCGCGCGCCCCCTAGCGGGCACGCACGGGCAGAAAAGACCCGTCCAATGCGAACACCTGGTACCGGGTGTTTCACATATAGGCGATCAGCGGGTCCATAGCCCGCCGATCGCCTATATGTGCTCGTTCGCGGCCATTTTTGGGTATTATCGTTTTTTGAGGTTTTGCGCGCGCACGCAATTTTAAGGCTTGACATGTTTAGTGTCTTTTTACCCGACGTGACCCCATCTTTTATATTTTACCAAAAAATTGGGTAATAATAAATGTTTTATCATTTAATATAGGGGAAACTGTTTTTTTTTTTAATTTCTGTAATTTTTCCTTAATATAGTAAAAAAATAAAACCCCCAGTGGTGAATAAATACCACCAAAAGAAAGCTCTATCTGTCCCCAAAAAAGGGTATAAAATTCATTTCAGTACAGCGCTGCATGACGGAATAAATGTCAGTTAAAGTACCGCAGCGCTGAATACTGAAAAATGGCCTGGATGGGAAGGGGGTTTAACACCGCGGATGTCAACTGGTTAAAGGTCAGTGAAGTTCATAACATAAGTGTTTGACAACTGTGCTGAAAGCTTATGTGGCAGTGGTGTGAGTCACCAAGTCCTTGTCCCCATATGATCACCCAGTAGTGGTAGCTGCATGTTTTGTTTTTGGCGTCCCCGGGTGGTTACCACATTGCCCTTTCATTTGAAAGCGGAGGGCAGCTGTCCAGATTAAATAAAAACAAGTCTGCAGAAGCCCCACTGTCTGAAATAACTAGATGTCGGCTGACCACATGATTGTCTGTAATAAGCACGGCTCTGAATTCATTTATGTTTGGCCGCTGAGTCTGGGGGAGACACAAGTTTGATAATCAGTGCTCAGTGACATTAGAGAACTATAAATATGCTACAAAAAAATATAATTTATTATATATACGCATGTATTATGATATATTTAAGTGTTTCAAAAAGAACTCTATACTGAAAATAATATCCATTAATAAGTATATGTGATTGTTCTTGGTGCACTCTTTAGAAGGAAAGGTTTTGGGCCTGTAACAGGAATTGCAGCCTGTCTAGGACAACATCCTGCGTCACCATGTTGTGGGGAGCAAACTAGCCATTAAAGGCCTTTATAACCAATGTTGGGAAACAATGGTCTACTCCTTTTTTTCTTCCTTTGTCTAAAAACAAGTTACAAAGACACTGTTTACACTGTTTACAGTTACAAGATAACTATACTCACATCCACAGACAGTATATTGGGCAGCAAAGTAAAGCTTTCTTAAGAGAGAAGGTATTCACACATCTCATTCCATCACATATCCCAAAAATAAGAGGATCATTCCTCATTTCAGGACATGCAAATCACTGCTTTATGCTGCAAACAGCCAAATGCATATCCAGAATCTGTATAGTGATATAGTATATATTGATTAGATTAGTGTACATTGATTAGAGTCAGGGCTTTTTGATTACTTTAGTCCCTTCTCCCCCCCCCCCAATCCACACCCCCTGAAGCACCCACAAAAACTACAGTTGGAAAAATAGAAAAAAAATAGCATTGCTATATAAAGTACTGCTTAGATTTGTAGTCCGCTATAGAAGGTGCCATTCTGCATTGCTGCAATGCAGAAGGGCACCTGCTATAGAGCACTACCAATACCAGCAGTACTTTATACAACATGTCCATCAGTTGGGCTACAAATAATAATCATTTTATTTAATTATTTACCTTCACCTCTTCTGGCTGATCTTCAACTGTTTTCTGGTGGGGAAGAGATGGGGGGCCCGCAGGCCGCCGGATATCGATCCGATGGTACCCAGCGGGCCCACCCATCTCTGCCCCACGGCTGTGTTAGATCAAATACTTGGCCTTCCCCAGGCTCGAGCCCCGGTGCAGCCGCACCAGCTGCATCGGCGGTAGGTCCACCCCTGGGGTCCGTCTGGCTTAACCGCTAGGTGGATTAGAGTGTCTTACCCCTGTCAGGAGACTCGTTCCCCAGGGGGTTCAGGGATATTGTGGCTCTCCTTGTGCACTTTTTTGTGTGCCGTGATTTCACTGTTCACTTATTTATTTCACAGGGGTTTTGTTTATGATGCACACACCGTGGAGCTTCTATTAAAAATAAGTTATAAAACTGCAGCTTATGAGGATGAATTTATTTAGTTTCTTTATTTTTTATAATATGCATATTACATACTAAGAGAAATATAGGATATTAAAAAACCCCAGTGTGGACCACTGTTTATAATGTTAAAGAGACCCTGTCATCAAATTGCAGGCAAAAGCTCAGACCTGAAGAGGGGAATTTATCAAAACAGGAGCAGACAAAATCTGGAGCAGCTGCTCATGGCAACCAATCAGCATCTCTCTTTCATTTTCAAATCTTAACTAAACAGACTGAAGAGATAAGCTGATTGGTTGCCATGAGCAACTGCTCCAGATTCTCTTTACTCCAGTTTTGATACATTTTTAAATTCTTACTTGCAGCATACTTCCTTTACATAAAGAGGGGAATTGATCAAAACTTGAGCCAACAAAATCTGAGTTTGTTAAGTTAAGATTTGAAAATGAAAGAGATAAGCTGATTGGTTGCCATGGAGGACTGCTCTAGATTTTGTCTGCTCCAGTTTTGATAAGTTCCCCTCAAATAGTTTTTCAGTCATTTGCAATGTGTTTTGGAACTTGCAAGAAAATGTGACTACTCCAGGAAGAGTCAATCCCTATCACAGCCCCTCTCCCTCCTTGCATGTTATAGCCCTCTCCTCTTCTAGCAGTGTCTAATATCTGTCGGTGCTGGTCCAGCTCCAGTAAATAACATGCATATGTATTGTATACATATTGTATAACATGCATATGTAGGGTGTATGTCTGTCTAATCTATAGTCTGTCTGATTCCTTTTAAAAGCAATTATATAATGAGTAAAATAAGTAAAAGGTTACGGTACATTTATCCTCCTGGAAGTAGTGCTGGTATTCAATAACCAAATCAGCTAATTGTGCATTATGGTGGAATTCAATAATATGAATAAAAACATTTTTTGCTATAGATTTTGAATATTGTCTGCTGAGATCATTGCCTGCCATAAATAAAACAGACTTCGTAGTGCTTCTACATGTTATCACCCATATGATGTTGGATGCAGAAGAGAAATATTTACAGTGTTTTGTATTAAATATAAAATACAGAAGGCCTAAAGTAGTTACTACTCATAATATACATATGCTTAAGCAGTTAAAGTATATGTACACCCAATTACTAAAATGCCACTTAAAATCAGGGCTGTCTTTAATATTGATTGGACCCTGGGCAAACATTTTCTTGGCCCCACACCAGTGCCTGCAATGCCTCGCCCACCACCGCCACACCACGCCCCCTACTCACCCCACCCACAATGCAAATTTGTGCAACGCCCTACTTCTGCAGGGCAGGGAGACGTGACCCCACGTGAGACACCACGCTACATGGCGTACAGCAGGGGCGGAGGAACACTAGTAAAGAGAACGGTGTAACATGTGTATCTTTTGTGGGCTCAAGGGGCTGCTTTGGGCCCCACGACAATGACTGGGTCCAGGGAAACTGCCCCTTGTACCCCACATTAAAGACTGCCCTGTGTAAATCCAAATTCTGTTTTCAGTATGTTCTGGATCATTTGTCAACATAATTATTTGTGAATCTGCTGCACAGTTTCTTACCTGGAGATCCTTACAGTAACAGCACTTCTTGTTGCAGGCTGACATCACTAAGACATTGCTTCAATTTGTAATAAATAGCGTTGTCAGCCGGCCATGCAAACTTCTTTCGTTATCTGTGAGGCTACCTATCAGGTCTATCAGTAAAGAGCTAACATAGCAGCATGACAGAAAATGTAACAATGATCATAGTATAAATATGGTAAAACAATACTGGCTTGGGAAACATGGATGCTGAGTGAATTGTAGTGAATGTGGCTCAATCAAGTGATTGTGAATGCCGATGGTGAATGTGTTTAGGAAATATTGCACATCTTCCTAGGGTGTTTGTTGGTGAATAGGTTTTGATTGGTGAATTGCTGGTTTACAACTTTATGAATAGTCCCCTTGGAGGAGTCATGTGAAATTTACCGTTATCTTTAGCAGCATACTTTCTCCAACTGGGTAATGGTGTCAGTGACACTAGTAAGAACTTGCCTTTGTAATGAAATGTCCCTTGAGCAATACTAAGCTTTGGCTGATGAAAGCATGTCATTGGGATATGGTGACCTATTAGGCTCTGATGCATAGTTGGATGTTATTGGCCATCTCTGTTTAACAGGGGTGGGAATTGTGGTCCTACTTAAACATTGTGCTTCTCACGGTGTTCCAGCAAGATTCCTTTTTTTTTTTAAATTATTGTCATGGCTTTATTGGTGGGTTTTACTTTGCCAACAGTTAAATGCTAATGGTGGCTTTTTCTGTTACTAGATGTCCTCAGTGTGATGGGTAACATCATTCAACCAACTTCCTCTGAGCCCAGGTCATCCTGGGAAAGCCCCAGCCTGTTACTGGACAGTGAAAGGAGAAGCAGCACAGCCATGGGCTCTCCTCTGTCACACTGCTTTCTCTTCCTAACAGTTTGCCCCTTGTCAGCACATGAACTTATTGGTTCCTTGTACCTCTTCCACTCACTTTCCAGCCTTGCTGTATAAGCTTTAAAGTTGAATTTGCTGTGCTTGTTTTGCACTATGTCCTATGATTGTCAACCTTTTTACTCAGTCAAAAAGTTGGAACTCCATGCTACTTTCTTGTGTAACACAGAAAGAGTTCCTCCGAACAAGAAAGGAAGCACCTTCTGCTGCTGCCCAATCAGCTGCGGCTGAGGAGTTTTCTGGCCTGCACCTGCTTTTAAGCAAAGGGGCAGTATGCAATGACATCATTGAACTTATATGGCCACATGACTATATTTGGTCAATTACATTAACTTAATATAGCCATATAAGGTCAATGACATCAGTACAAGCATCCTGCCCCTGCTGCTGTGTGGTGGAAAATGCCCCAGTGTGCAGCCGATTGGGCCAGTGGCCTATGGCACGTTTGTGTTTGTAGGAGCTCAGGTGTAGACCAGGTTCAATCCGAACCTGAACTCATCCCTATACCTCATAAATAGATCTCCTTTCTTAAAGAAAACCTGTACTGAGAAAAATAGGAGGATCGCCATTTGTGACCTTCCTGAAATAGTGTTAGTAATATTTAATTGGCTGTCTCTGGCTTTAGCACTTTCTCAGTCACTGACCCAGCTCAGTTCTGCAGATTGTGAAGTTTGATTGAGTTTAGAACTCAAAAAGAACTCAATATCAAGTATTGAGGCTGCCACTGGTGACCTCTCTTTCTGAATATGCTTGTTCTTCTTATCAAATAACAGCTAATATATTCAGAATGCATGGTCAGCAGTGTTGGCCTCTGTACTCCCTTTGTACAGGTCTCCTGGAATACATCTTCTAGCGTATTGTAGATTTGGTGGGCCTCTCAACTTGTTTTCAAAGCTAAACACAGTCTCCTGTACTATTGATGTAGAATGTAAAAAAAAATACTTTTAAAGTCTATCTCCTGCCAGGTTCAAGATGGCAGACACCCACACTGTGATGCCTTGTGTGTACATGCCATGTATTTATTTATTTAGCAAATTCTCTCTTTATGATTGGCCTGTTTGACTAGTCCAAACAACCTGCTTACAAAGGGACAAGGTAAATCCAGGAACATTTTTTTTTGGTGACTTTCCAAACAAAAGAAGGTCTGGTGAAGTGTTAGTCATTTGGATTTTATGACATTATTATTATTATTATTATTATACAGGATTTATATAGCGCCAACAGTTTGCACAGCGCTTTACAATATAAGGAAGACATTACAAATCACAATACAATTCAAGACAAGATGGTAAAGAGGGCCCTGCCCATTTACTTTTTTTCTTCATTCTGCATAATTTCTGTATACAAAAAACTTTATGGTTTTTTAAAAATGTTATGTTTATTATAACAAAACTAAATATGTTAACTGATTAACAATTTTGAATGTTTACAACAACAGAGTGAGAAATTTGTAGAAACAGATTATAAATGTATAAAAAAAAATCAGTTAATAAAAAAAAAAAAAATCTTCAAAACTAATGGGAATTTCATGCATGAGCACAGACAACATGAATGATTTGTTTTTCTGATTTGTACATTCTGTCTCTGGATAGAACTGACTTAGGGGTGATGTGATGGGGATACACTGAAATTGTTGCGGTGGATCTTACTTGCTTGGAATTTCTTCTGATTCAACGCTATTATGTATTTTTAGTAGGTTACAGCTGCAGAATTACATTTGTCCACCAGATGGCGAAAAAGAATGCAAGATGTAATATTTCAAATGTATATAATTTAAATTTCAGGAGTTGAATAATAATAATACTAATAATACTAATAATATGAACAACAACAAACTTGAATGGTGTAGTTTTGACCACAGCAGGTGGACATTGTTCTTGCAGGGTGCTTTATTATGCCTGTGAGTTGGGTCTGACACTTGTTAAACTCTATTGTCCGATATCAGAAGTGCTACAGCCAGTTGCTTGTGAGAGTAGAAAATAATAATAATATTAATAATAATAATAATTTTGTTAATCTGTTACAAGGAATCCCCACATAATGTATACTAGTTGATACAAACTACTGGGTAAAGGCTATTGTAGTTTGCTGACCAATTAAAGCCCAATTCCATTTAGTGGCCATAACACCCTGGGCTCATTAAAGAGTAACTCCAGGCATATGAAATCTTAACCCCTGCAGTGATGCTACCCCCGCACTGCAAGGGTTAAGTGCTTGATTTGTCTAGGGAGCTAAAATAACAAAGATATACTCACCCGAACATCAGACATGGCTGGCTGCTAGATTGGTCCCTGTAGGTTCACTTCCCCTTTTCTCCGGCAGTCTAAGAACCTGTGGCATCATTACATCTAATACAGTGTATTGGATGTGAGGACACTGAGGGACATTACACCACCGGAGCAATGGGGACCATTCTAGCAGCCAGCCAGGTCTGATGTCCAAGTGAGTATATCTTTGTTATTTTAGCTCCCTAGACAAAACAAGCCCTTAACCCTTGCAGTGCAGGGGTAGCCCCACTGCAAGGGTTAAGATTTTATATGCCCGGAGATCTTCTTTAAAAGCATGTTAAATGCTGGGCAACATTCAATCTAGAAGATGACAACCACAGGACAACAGAGTGGTGAGTTTTTAGGGGACAGCGCCAGAGATAGGCTAAATATTGCAGCCAGAGCTGTTTTTTTTTAATTTTCAAAATAAACCTGGAATTGAGCTTTAGGATCTTTTTTCATACTAATAGACACGAGGGGTTTTCTGTCAATAGTACATTCATCTTTCCATCACTTTATTATGGTTGCTATAGGTTACTGCGCTTAAGAATTAGAACAAGAATAGTGTGAAAAGGCCAAATCAGGAACCTTGAATAAGGGCGATACAGTTACAGATGGTGATGTTTAAAGCTGACCAGGCAGATATAAAAAATACAATTTAATAAAAATGTTGTATTCAGTAAAGAATCAATAAATCTGTTTGTAAATACAATTATTGGAAATATCAGCATCCATCTTGAGATCTGTTATTGAGTAAAATGCATAGAGGGAGGTGCTCAGGGAGTCTGTCTTACACATAGGGGTCTATTTATAAACAATTTGTAGAGCCATTGGCTTGCTTGTATATTGTCTGTATAAGTCAAATGTATTTTTGAATGTCAGCTTGTAATACCGCATTATGGCCACCAGATGGAACTGTGAGGCATGGAAAATAAATACTTATTTCCTATGCTTTTCAGCTGATCTAGTGGTCATAATGTGGTATTACAAGATGACATTTGAAAATACATTCAACTTATAAAGAAACTGCGACAAGAACATTTTTTTTTGTGCATCAATTTGCACAGAACGAACATTCAAGAGATTCACAGGGCCAATGGCTTAGTGAACTGTTTAAAAATATACCTCTAGGTGAAATAATAAACCCAGGTAGGGGCTTGCAGATACCTTTCTTTTTTGCCTTTCTCTAATCTAAGGAGTGGCAACATTTGGCACTAATCAGGCTCTGCTATATTCACATTTGCTGACAAGGAACTTACTGACAGTAGTGGAGAGCCTTGATAGACAGAATTGTAGCCCCTTATGGCAGATAAAACAATCTGCATAGCCAGATATTTGCCTGGAGTTTAGCTTTAAGGGAGAAGTATTGGAGGAGTAAAATAAACTCTTTTGAATGCTTAAAGCCAGCATGTGACACTGCAGCTGTCACATGCCGGCTCTACAGATCAAGTACTTAGCGGTCACATACCTCTGACCATTCAGTTCACGGCTTCTCCCTGCAGAGAGTGGTCACTGTTAGTCACCTCTCCCTGCACGGATTCCTTCCTCCCCTCTCTGTTCCACCAGTGCTCATTGGAGGGACAGACAGAAAAGGGGGCGGGCACAGCTGGCTCTGCCTCTAGAGAAGCAGAGCCAGCTGTCAATCGGGCAGTAGGGTAGATCACTTGTGTTGCTTTTAATCCCATAACTCCAAGGTGGCCTTTTCCACAAATTAAACTATCATGTTTTGGCTGCCACATTGTCATTACATTGTCATTCACATTACTCTTGCCAAATAATCTGCAGTGGAAAATAAGTAGTTTTGGCACCTTTTTGTTAAACTTTCATCAGCTGCCTAGAAAATGCATGGAGTTGGACCTCTGAACCATGCTCTGTGCCCAGAAGATGCAGAGGATCATTCAATATGGCAGTGCACAGAGGGTGTTTATTATTACTTTATAACATATACACACTGACAGTGAGAAAGTATGTTGCTGTGTGTTTCAAGGTGTTAATTTTTAGGTGAGGAGATTCTATACTGCGGTCCAGCATTGAGACAGAAAAGCACACTAGATAATTCATCTTTCATACAAAACGAACAATTTTCTGCAGTGCTGGTCCTAATTAGGAGTAATTGTCCTTTTATATACATATTCTCATTCTATTTACATTTCTATATTTTCTTGTTTCCCATGCACAAGTGTTATGGTGAACATCACATTCCATTTTAACATTAAGGCAAAAAAAAAATTGCTCTGACATCAGTCTGAGGGACTAATTAGAGGTGCTTTCAGTTAGTTATTTTTTTCACGTAAGCTCCTTCTATATAGTGCAGACGTGATGTTTGCTGGAGTTTAGGCTTCCTTATTGGCTTACATTTCAAAGCATATCTGGAAATGGCTCATCTTAACCAACACAGCTACAAGTGAAATAAACAGTAAAACACACAAAGTATTCTGCACCACCCTTAACCCATACACATTGATCTTTTCATTTTGAGGGTAGTGCTATATATATGTTTAGTATTCTTTATTTAGAATGATACATATTTGACAACAGACTGCGCACTACAACAGACATCAAACATCTATAATCATAGAGAAAATCAAGATACTTGGTCAGTGCAAAAGCAAAAATTACACATCAAGGAGAGGCAAAGGTTTATGCAACCCTTAATTGTATCAAACTATTTCTCAAAACCAATTCTGAATGCAAACAGAGGGCAACTGGACTGAGTTGTACTAACAGTCTTACTACTTTGCACACATCGAGGAAGATCCCAATGTGTTCCTTAGAATTGAATTGTTTAGCAAGCGTGTTACCCACTTTAACTAAAAATCTTTGCATGTTGATATGAAATCATCTTACATTCATTAGTTAACCACTTTCCACTTTAGGTGGCTTCCTAGATTTGGGTGGGCTTTGTAAAACGAGTGACGCGCACGAACGCGAAACCGACTGTAATTTAAACAGCCGGTGCTGCTTGTTTACATACAAGTGTTTGGGTGGCTATGGAGTGGCCCGATTGCTAGTATGCTGTCTGCACCACCTATCCCAGGCTGCGCTATGCACCATGTGTGCGCGGGACCGTCACGAACTCCTTTGTGAACGGAGATCAGCGAGAGATCAGTACACGATCTCCTGCTGATCTCCTCTTTGGTCTCTAAATGCGGAAGTGATGTGTAATACATCACTACCGCCTTCAGTTGTCATTTCTCCAGCTTCTGTAGCCGGAGAGAAGCTGCTGAAGCTTCTTTGGGTGTCTGTAGGTGACATTAGGGGTCTCAGACCCCTGATGTCTCTATAAAGAGGACCTGTCACTGTAAATTTGCAATCTTGTGCAAGCTCCTCTATGTGATAGCAATAAAGTTAAGTGTAAAAAAAAAGTTAAACAAAAATAAAAGTCACATAAAAAAATTAAAGTAAAATAAAAACCCAAAAAATGTTTCACATCTCCCGGCCCCACATACACACACACGTGTAAACGCATGCGAAGACGATTGCACCCATTGCATTACACATATTACATATCAGCGCAAATAGCTGAGTAAGAGCAATAATTCTAGGCTCATCAATCACTGATAATACTAAACTGATGAGCGGTAAAAGCTTTTAAAATGTTGGCTATGGCCAATTTTGGGTATGGTAGTTTTTTGCGATTTTGCAGGACAATTTTAGGGCTTGACATGTTTGATGTCTATTTACCCGACGTGACCCCGTCTTTTATATTTTACCAAAAAATTGGGTAATAAGAAATGTTTCATAACATAACGTAGCCAAAATAGTTTTTTCCCCCAAAATTTTCAGTACTTTTTCCTCTATATTGTAAAAAATAAAAACACCAGTGGTGATTAAATACCACCAAAAGAAAACTCTATGTGTCCCCAAAAAAGGGTATAAAATTCATTTCAGTACAGCGCTGCATGACGGAATAAATGTCAGTCAAAGTACCTCAGCGCTGAATACTGAAAAATAGCCTGGACAGGAAGGGGATTTATCACCCCAGACTTCAAGTGGTTAAACAAACATATTTTTATTCCGTTCCATTTTTACCATTTTCTTAAGTCTACTTCCTAGTCCACAAATTATGTAATCGTGCCCAAGCGATGCATCCTGGGAAGGCTACATCAGTAGAGCTTTGCTAGGAAATCTCATCTGTAATCTCATGAGATCTCAGGTAAAGGCATTTTCCTCCCCTGGGATGATGTGCACAGTCACATGTCCTAGTCACATGTGCCAGAGTTCCAGGAAGTAATGGGAGATATAGCAATTTGTCCTTAGTAATAATGACCACTGTGAGAAGAATGGGTGGGGAGGGGGTAGAAAAACAAGGTATGCAAAGAATAAAAATCCTGCAATTATCTAGAAGTATCTGTTTGTAGATTGTCATTACTAAATATTTCTAAGGTTGTGTTTGTTAATATTTTAAAGGTATGGGTAGCGTTCCACTTTAAAGTGGAACTCCAGAATTTTGAAAAATGTAACCCTTACAGTGAGTGACAATGGTCACCAGGACATATAGAAAGGGTCGATCACCCCAGCAGAGACAGAGGCAGCAATAAAAACCTGGCAGGGGTTCTAATAACTTTGCTACTATATCCAAAACAAAAACAAGTTTTGGATATGCATACACTTAAAGTGACATTAAACCCTCAGATTTTTAAATATAAAACAATAGTGTAATGTGTGCCTTACTGTAATCCATGGTTGTTTCCCTTCTCTTTGCTGCTCTTCCTTTTAAATCTGTATCTGTTCTCATGCTCTGCAGAACTTCTGTTTTTCAGCAGACTGCCTTGTCTCAGGAATGGATACACGGTGTCTGTGTATACGTTTGTATAGGCTTGAAACCTGAGCCAGCACTACAGGAAGAGGCCCTGAGCTGAAAAGGGAAGTTCTCCCCAAGCATGAGAAGACATGAGGATTTAAAAGGAAGAGCAGCAAAGAGAAGGGAAACTACCATGGATTACAGTAAGGCACACATTACAGTATTGTTTTATGTTAAAAAATCTGAGGGTTTAATGTCACTTTAAGTTTATAAAAAGTATGTACCCTCTTATGAAAGTCAGTGTTCACCGGTTATTCCTTGCTGTGAGTCACTCATGGGTGACATGAGTAGGTTTATTAAAAATGTATTGAAAACTGGGTGGAACATGTCACCAATTTAGTGCATTGGTGGGGTGTTTGATATACAGCATTGACTGTACAGTAGAACAACATTGGCAATAGAATGCATTTTGATTTTTAAAGCTGAACAGTGTGATGTATACAACATACAGGGGGAAATTGATCAAAACTGGAGCAGACAGAATCTGGAGCAGTTACTTATGGCAACCAATCAGCATCTCTCTTCAGTTTGCTCGGGTAAGATTTGAAAATGAGACAGCAGCAGTGGGTAATTCATGAGAAATTGCTGAGGACCTCAGGCAGCTGTCTTTGATAGTGGCGGTCTGGCTGCACATTTCCTCCTTCTTCCCAGCGCCGGCACAGCACAGGACAGCACCACACCCACCAGCACAGCCCTGGAGCAGGGCACAAGCCCGGATCCCACCCATTCAACCCTTGAGAGCCCAGCAGCTGCATCCAGAGCCCTGGAGAGCCTGGCACCCACCCACAGAGCCCTGAAGAGACCCACACGTAGCCCTGGTGAGACCTGCACGCATCCCAGGTGAGACCTGCACACATCCCAGGTGAGACCTGCATGCATCCCTGGTGAGACCTGTACGCATCACTGGTGAGACCTGCACGCATCGCTGGTGAGACCTGCACGCATCCCTGCTGAGATCTGCACGCATCCCTGCTGAGATCTGCACGCATCCCTGCTGAGATCTGCACGCATCCCTGGTAAGACCTGCTTGCAACCCTGCTGAGATCTGCACGCATTCCTGGTGAGACCCAAACACAGCCCTGGTGCGATCTGCATGCACCCCTGTATAATTGCTATGTAATCATGGATTTATGGGATCTGTAGTCCTCTATAGCCAGTTGCCATTGATTATGCAGCAATAGAGAATGGCAACCGGCTATAGAAGACTAAAATCTCAGCAATCCTTGATTGCTGGTTGCCATTCTTCATTGCTGAATAATCATGGATTGAGTTACAGTACTTCATAATTATAAAGAAACTGCCCTAAAATCTTTAGTCTGTATTGTTTAAAAAAAATGTTTTTAATATATCTATTGTAACAGTCATTGGTAAATAACGAGAATGAGAAGTAACAAAGTCAATAAACATGGTGCCTACATACCCAATATAACTACTTAAGGTTTGTGTCCATGTGGCCAAAGTGCTCATCGTCTAGGGGCTGTGCTGCACATCCTTTGGAGGGGGGGGCATGGAATCGGCACAGTTCTCCTGCTCTAGAGCTAAAAGATTAGCATCAGACCAATAGACACCTGCGCATGTACAGTATCACCGGCGTCTAGTATAGTCGAAAACCGTCCTGCGTACTCACACCCACACAGCTCATGGTGGCCATCTCAGTATCAGGAAGGCACCCCCATGTAAAGAATATTGAAAAAGACTAAAGTGTATGGTATTTATGAGTGCGCATGACGGTTCCTGATGATACCACATATGCGTGGACACTGGTGATACTGTACCTACGCAAATGTCTATTAGTCTGATGTTAATCCTACAGCTCTAGAGCAGGAGAACTGTGTCAGTTCCATGGCCCCCAGAAGGCCTGTGTGGCACAGCCCATAGATGATGAGCACTTTGGCCCTAGGGACACAGACCGCCCTTAAGCAGCAAGCAGATAGATAACCCAGGACGGTTTTTGTATGACCCCTAGCAACAAATGTGACCTTTAGTAATGGGCGTATTGCCTCATATTCAAGGTACTTGCACTTTATATTTTCTGTGTTAGTTATATTGGAAATTCTATTTATGTTTATTGATTTTGTTTCTTCTCTTCATTTCTACATTAAACACGTCAAATTACAAGGGAAAGCTGTTATCTTGCCTCGAGTTGGGCTTTAATCACCAGTGTAGTCCAAGATTTACAATGCATATTTCAAAGGGTCAGTGGTCAGTTTTCATTGCTGAAAATAATCACACAATTCATAAGAAACAACATTTATTCTCCATACCTATGTAGCATCATATTGTAGCAACTCTTTTTTGATCGGGGTGAACATCCCTTCATAATAGGGTGGTGGGGGGATACTGAATCCAGCATAAACCACTTAAGATCAATAGCTTGATTCCAAAATACTCTTCGCACAATAACACTTTGTCAGTCAGCTGATACATTGCTTTCAATCTTCAATTCTGACCCACACACACCTTTGGTTTTCACTATATAAACCAAGCCACAGTATGCATGTGCTCTCACATGTGTAATAATCTCTGATGGAAATGTTTATGCTTGTATGTAGTTATAAAGCAGAGTTCCCTTTTATTCCATCACTACATCAATTAAAAAACGCATAGCTCCTAACTATCCCCCATTTGTAAAAAATAATATAATATATAAAACTCTACACAATCCATTTTATATTTTACTGGTATTAAACATGACCTTTCCATTTCAATCTGCAGTCTCTGTAGTTTTCTAAAACTGTCAAAGCATTCAATGCAATATGGCAACCTGGAAGCCTTTGCAATGCCCCCAGAATTGTAATTTCCTGCTTCTATGATTGGCTCACTGACGTTCAACAAGTAAAAGTTTAGGCATCCCCTGCAATAGGAAATTAATTTTTAGTTGGTTACTCCATTGTCCTTGTCTGATAAAGGGATGCAGACATTGCAGCTCTCCTCCTTAGAACATTGACTTTGCTTAGGTGGTTAAAATGAGGCTTACCGTCCCATGCAGGAATCAGCCTAGAATGGACTTTCTGAAACAAACAGTAATTTCTTTAAAAATGAAAAATGTAGGAATCTTTAACAAAGTTTGTTTAAATCCTTGCAATGTACAATGATCATCCAGATATTGTTTTTTTCTCAACAGAAGTGGAGTTACACTTTCACTGTCAAAAGTGTTATATTAAACAAAACTTTTCTTCCATCCACTATGTTATTGCATTAGGTATTTGAAACGCCAGTATGAAGTAAACATAGTGCTGAATAAAAGCACTTGTCACATAACCTTGAAGGTAGCCAGAGATGATGAGGATGGTCTCTCTTGCTGCTCCAGTGCAAGCACCCCTTGGTAGTAGGACAGAGAGTGCAGGGATGAAGGAGCGGCACGAGTACCGATGGATGATTATGATGCCACTGATGTCACTGGAACTTGGGAGTGCTTTTGTCTTGTGACTGGAGGTGACAGGAGATGCAGGTCACCGGTGAGAAGGGTCCAGTAATAAGCCAGGGTCAGCAATAGTTGGACAAAATGGTACCAATACGACAGGCAGAGATAGAGTTAGAGATGGGCCAGGTCAGCAATATGCAGTCCGTGTAGGAGCGAAGGGGTGTGAAGAAATCATAGTTGGGGAAAAAGCTAGAATCAGAACAGTAAACCGAGGAGAGCCACAGGAGAGCCAAAGCCACAGAAGAGCCAAGGAATGAGCTTGGTCAGTAATGGAAGATCAGAATCAGATGCAGAATCGCAATTCACAGAGTGTAGCTGAAGATCTCTCAGCATTGGTCTTAGCCTGAAATAGCCTGCTTTGTGCTTATATTCGCAATAAGCATGCACACACGTCTGTGCACACAGCAATAGATACACACACAGATGTACCTGTGCACTGATGCATGGGCATGCGCTATTCTCTAAGCAGACCTATGTGCAGATGGTCATGCAGAACTCCTGTTATGTGGGCTGGCTTGATCTTCCTGACAGTACTTGTGGGATTAACCAATCTTTTTTTGACGCTTAGTCTTCATGGTCCATTTAACTGGGGGCATGACAACTAGATGGAACAAAGTATGAAGGCAAAGGATCCACTGCTGCCATGCCTGCAGTTAAATGGACCTTGAAGAATAATCGTAAAAAAAGGTAGGTTAACTACACAAGTGCTGTCAAGAAGATAAAGCCAGCCCACATAAAAGGAGTTCTGTGCAACTAAGCCTATGATTGGGTGAAACACATCAGAGGTGCCAGCCCTTGGGGAGGACACCAAGGATGTTATACAAGCGTCAATAAACGATTCCAGTGGAATCTGGTGTGCGGACAGCTTTTCTTCTGTTTGTATGGCTGTACAGATGATTTATAAATCATCCCCTCTGTGTTGAAAGGTGTTCTATTTCTCATTTCAGAAAGTTGGGAGGTATAGATACTTATGTGGAAACGGTTCCAACATTGGTCTCTCTAAGTGATTCACCCTACAGAGCTTCATGTTCTAGAGAAAGGGAGGAGGTTGTGTCCCTCCCACTGGAAGACCACATCAGGAGTCACTTAAAACCTTAACCTGCAAAGTAATACTAAATATAGACTTCAAAAATTGCATGTAGTGATAAGGCTGGGCTTGGTGCAAAACCAGTTCACCCAAGCCTCCTCAAAACGCTGACCACCACTCCCTCCTCTTTATCCAATCAATTGGGGGGTAGGTGCATTCCCCACTCTGTAGTGATGTTTCACAAAGGGAAAGGGAACACCCCTGCCACAACTGCTGCCACTGATTGGGTCAGTAGGGTGGCGGTTAAAGTTATGTGTTGGCTTGGGTGAACTCATGCAAACTGAATTCGCACCAACTCAGTCTCATCTCTAGTGTCCTTTTGATGACATCATCTTAAAATTCATGGTGATCTCATGGTGCTAGGACAGAACAACAACACAGATGCTCACCACATCTCTGCTGTCTCTGGAATTTGGGATTAGTTACACAGCTGGTGACATAATTATGATGGAAATGTTAACAACATATTTCCCTATGTAAATTCTGCTTTATATGGTTAGAATTTGCATTATTACATGTTACATATCTCAGAAAACATACACCAGTTATTCCATTCTTACTCTGAACTGTACCTATACTTGTATGTTTTGGTCCTGGGTGGTCAGGGAGAGCTGGAAGGCAGCTAATGAAATGTGGGACTGGTAAACGCTGATAAGGGCTGGTCTTCCAGGAACATGAACTCCCAATTCTGCATTTCCTACAGAGATCTGGACATCTCTAAAACTGCAATCAACCTAATAACGATGCACTTGAGCGGTAACAGGTTGTCATTAGAGCAGCATCTGCTCTCATCAAAGTTAATTATTCAGCTGCTTTGTTTTTCGAGTTGGTGCCTGTTAAAATTTAGCAGAATCTTAATTAAAACACATTTACAAACTCCTTAGATGCTCGTCTCCTCTGAAGGAATCGGCAGTCTTCCCTGGAAGCATCAGGCATGGTTAGAGACATTAAATAGCAACTGAACAACCAAACATGTTTTTTTGTTAACTCTTGGAATGCCTAAAATATTATTACACTACATTCACCAGCCTGGCTCTAAATTTTTTTTTCCAGGCTGTTTCCAGTCATGGTAGAAATCTGCAGAGCATACTTTAAAATGTTTTTATTAGATTTACATGTCTAGTGTTATAAAACAAACATTTTGTCTAAGAATCCTAAAATGTAATAAACACAATGTAGCAGCCCCTGATGCTAATGTACATAAACTAAAGACAAACTAGTTTTTGGTCAATTTTATTTACATTTGTTAATTTTATTAGTTTTTAAAGCAAAGTTTTACATCTTTTGTTTTATGTTTACAAATCTTGTTTTACAATTCAAATTGTAATACAATTGTAATACATGACAAAGGATAACTAGAGAGCTATGGGTTATCTAAAGAGACTGAACAGCAGTAGCTTTCACCCGTGAGAGGGGAAAATACTATTCATATGAAATGGTTCATTTACTTGACTTTAAAAAAAAGATTCTCGACATGAACAAAAAAAAATGTATTATATTCCCTTATACAATTGCTTTATTGTATAAGCTATCATCATATTGTAACCTCACTTTTTATAGTTTCATTAGTCATTAGGTGCTATTTAAAGAGAAAGTGTAATTTTGTTGCTAACTCCTAAACCCATACTCATCAAATACCTATATGAGGCCCTTTCATAAAGACTAATGGGTAGTCACTTTTACTGGTAGAATTTTTTTTATACAAAGCTACACTTACCCTTTAAAGTAAGAAAAGCAGATTTATTTAAATTGCATCTAAACCCAAACATATAAACCAAGTATGTTGTTGCACATGATCCTGTAATGTCAAAAAGTTCCTGCTTTTGATGAACTCATACCAGCAAGGTGTACCAGCAAGGTGAGTCCACAGACATTCCCTGTCCTAGGGTAACAATGTGTACTCAGTTTAACTGCAGCACTGTCACCTTTTCCTGCATGTTCCCTATTTGGGCTACAAGCAACTTTGCCAATACACAGTGCCCTAGCACATTTCATCCTAGTGACCATAGTACATTTCTGATGTTCAGTTACAATGGGGCTGATTTAGTAAAGGCAAATAGGCTGTTCACTTGGAAGGGTAGCTCTGGTAACTTTTATCACCCAATAATGTCCAAGCAAAAATACTGTTTTTCTTTATTTTCCAAGCACATGATTAGGTATTCTTTGCAAAGCGAAATTTCACCACATTCGCCAAGCTAAGGGAAACTTTCCCTGCAAAGTGCAAATTCCCTTGCAGAGTGAACAGCCTATTTGCCTTTAGTAGATCAACCCCAAAGAGTCTACAGGATGTGCGCACCTGAAATCGCAACATGTGATGGAGGATTGTGTGTGGCATTGCAAGCACTCCCGAATCCCAAAAATGTATCTAGAGCTTTAGCGGTCTATTTATTAATGTTTTCACAGAAGGTTCACAAAATGTTCACAAAGATTTAAGTTATGTTACTGTTGTGTGAAGTTATTCCTTGAGGAAAAATGATAATGTGCAATGTGTAGTAGCCTTTAAAGGAGAACTATGAGATGAGTGATTTCCACTCACCTCATAGTTCTAGCCGCCCTGTGACAATGAGACTGTCACAGGTCGGCTCAGTAGATCGGGAGGTGAGCGAACACACACCGGGTTCGCTCACCTCTCGATCCTGTCACGGCTCTCTGCCGTGACAGGG
This sequence comes from Nanorana parkeri, assembly GCF_000935625.1. NCBI lineage: Eukaryota > Metazoa > Chordata > Amphibia > Anura > Dicroglossidae > Nanorana > Nanorana parkeri. Next base: position 617,855 of record NW_017307253.1, read on the forward strand.
GGAGGGGCTGGATTCCCCTCTCCCCGCTCCGATCTGCCAGCGCTGACTGGCGGAACGGACGGGGTAGGGGGCGGGTACAGCTGGCTCTGCCTCTAGATAGGCAGAGCCAGCTGTCACTCACGCAGCTGGGCGGATCTCGACGTCCATGTCGGGATCTGCTCCGGCTGCGTCGTCTCAGTATACCGCGAGCTGTAGCTCGCGGTATACTGAGCTTAGGGTAACGGGAGGACGCTAGTTTGTTTCCTCCCGTTACCCTAAGGAGAACTATGGGGAAAAACACTGACCCCATAGTTCTCCTTTAAAACAGATCAGATTTCAAATTACTGTATCAGGAGTAGTAAAAATATAGCTGAGTGGTTGTTAATATATGTTACATTTTGTATGTTGCCCTTTCTCTGAACATACATTAAATACGTTTTATTTAGTTAATGTTTTTACTATTTTTTAACGTTTACATGTTTATAAACCACTTTTTTATATATCATTTGCTATGAGCATTAAAATCTTTTGATGCCCAATATATCTTTCTATTTACCATTTTGAACACGCTCATAAATGGCTGTGTATAAATGCTAGTCTTTGAAGAGCTGTTGGTATGAAAGGGCCCTTATTCTTTGTCCCATTTACCTCAGCTGATCCCAAATCCTAAAAATCATGACCTATTGTAAATATTATTAATCTACAATTAAGAAACACAATTGGGGCTATTTATAAAAACAGGGAAAAGAAAATGTAAAGAATAGTGAATTGTTTGCCATGGTGACCAGTCACGTTTCATTATTCTATGTGAAATAAGGAATGTGATTGATCACTGTGGGTAACAACTGACTTTCTTATAAGAATAGCCCCCACATTAGAACATGATACCTACCCATTGTGATGTTACTTATGAGGGACAGAGACAGACTACTGGTAGTAACTTGACATGATATTATTGTCAAAAAATGTTTAAGCTATTTTAAATGCTGATTACATAACTTACAATGTATGCTGCACCTTGATGTTTAAAAGTTTTAGTTTCCTGCAGAATCCAATGGTCCCATGAGCACTGGTCCTCATATCCTGTTTTAGGGTGACTTCTTTCCCATGCAGGGTCCCATGGAGCCCTTCTTGTGTGTGCTAGTAAGCTATGTGTGTCGCTACAAACACACAGCAAGGCAAGTTACTTTCCTGCTCCCTGCTCCCTGCTCCTTTCTTCTCCAAGCTAGTAGATGGACATCTTCTGGGAACTGTGCTGTCCCTTGTGATATTGTACTGGACAGGAAGTTCAGGGAAGCCAAAACTGAGAGAGTTTGAGTCAGCTGTTTAGAAACACGATGACATTGCAGGGATAATGACAGGTGCTTGTGTAAAAAGTTCAAGAATACTTTGCTGGACAATGCATATTTGTTTGGTCTAGACTCATTATTAAAAAAAAAAGTTTTAGAGTTTTATAGTACTCTAAGCTTGGGGCACTCTAAGCCAAGAGAATCATCTATGCAGCAAGTCCATTTCATCCTATGATTGTAACTCTCATCTGCTGCTTCTTTATTGTAACTGTCATGTTTCATTATTGCCCTGGCTGTGCTCTATTATTTTCCTCAATTAACAACATGGAAAGAGAACCTGTGTTTTCAGTAAATTGCAGAGACATGAAAGAAGGCATAGAAATAATGGGGGCGATTTGGGGGCGAATTATCAAAACTGGAGCAGACAAAAACTGGAGCAGCTGTGCACAGCAGCCAATCACTTTCTCTCTTCAGTTGTTGAGTGAAGATTTGAAAATGAAACAGAGATGCTGATTGGTTGCCATGCACAGCTGCTCCAGTTTTGGCCCACTCCAATTTTGATAAATGCCCCTCATTGTTTCCCTGAAATGCATAGGAAGGTTATGTTAATATAAACAGGACAGGAGTGTCACATTCTGGAATCTGGAGGCACAAATCTGCCCAGAAATCTTAATTCACGTCCAATCTAGTCCCTTTAACTCTTAAAACCGCATCTTATTGCAAATATCTGCATCATGTGCATTGTTTGTTTTAGCTATGAACACAGCACATTTTGTTTCTGTAGCACTTGATCCCTCCAGAATTGCTGAACCTTCACCCGTGTGTGAGAATTATTCGGCTGAAATGTGTGCCACTTTTGTTGAGACATACACATGCTGTCTTGTATCCTCTGATGAATTTCTCCAAGTCTTCCATACTCCCTGTAGGGAGACAAGCTTCAAGTGAGGCTTAAAATTTGATAAGAAGCTAATGATGCATACATGTACAGATGTGCATTCTTCATCCCCATTAGACTGCTGTGGAGGGAGATAGTGGGCGAGAATTATTAACTCTTGTTCAGCCAAATTCTAGCACACCACCAAAAGGTAGTCTGGTTTACATTTTTTCTCTAAAGGAAGATATGCTTCGTTCACTTTTTACCATCCACGTAAAATAGCTCCTTTAGAAATGAAGTGCAGGTATTTGGAGTTCTGCGCAGGTCCAGGCTTGAAATTGGACAGTTCTGGAATATGGCAGAACAACTGGTATGTCTGAGTCTGTGGAGGGGGACAAACTCCTTTGTGCTACTCAGACAGTTTACATATGCACTGATGTCAGTGAATGCTACAAATCCAATAGCCTTGGCAAATATTGCTCATTCAGAAAAAGGTGGGCCAGTGCTCTTTATAGGAAAGCATCAGTTTTAGGATAACCGTGGCTTTATAATGACACATTTACAGTTTTCAGTAAAAACTATTTTTTTTATTAAAATGTGCTGGCTATATTGCACCCTGCTATGCACTTTATTTATTGGGGATTAGCCTTTTCAATCAAAAAGACCTGAAGAGAAGGGGAGAGGTAGTCTGTCTTCACAGAGTATGTCAATTCACTAACTTAGTGGTGGAGCAAGAGGTACAGGTGACTGAGGTCCTTCTTACTTAAAGCGGACCTTTACCTATATTTTTAAAATAACATCAAACACACCTTTAGACATGTTTAGTAATAACAATCTTCAAACACATACTTCTAGATAATTGCAGGATTTGTATTCTGTGCATACCTTATTTCTCTTTTTCCCCCGTTATTTTCACAGTGGCCACGGTTACTAAGGGCAGATTACAAGCTCTCCTTTTACTTCCTGGATTTCTAGCACGTGTGACTAGACATGTGACTAGGACATGTGACCATGCACATAAGCTCAAGAAAGGAAAATTATTTTCCCTGAGATCTCGCGAGATTACACATGAGATTTCCCAGCAATGCTCTGCTAATGACAAGGCAATCCCAGTGTGCATTGCTTTGGCAAACTGAAGTCACTTTGCCCTTTCAGAGGAGGAAGTGAATGCTCTGCAAGTGCAAGTACTTCAAAATCACAGCATTTTACACCTGGCATGTCTATATTATTATTAATCATCATACATAGAGGGATGCATTTGTAGAATTTGATTTTTGATTGTAAAGGTCCGCTTTCATAAAAACATCTAGAACCCGAAGTTGCCTGTTAGCGCTAAGGCAAAGCAAGCCAGCCACAAGTAGCGTGAACTAAGCGGAGGCATGTAAAGATGCAGGTTAATGTAAAGCATCATTAACTTGTAATAAGGAGGTGCCTGCCAGTTGATGAGGAGGGTGGTTGGCACATATATAGCTCTGTTTTACACACTCAGTGTCCTTTTGTGTTTTCACAGGGTTCCCCATACAGAGAGGGTAGCCCTATCTGAGAATGAGACACTGTGAGAGGCTTCACAGCAATATGCTGCACACAATTTTGCCAAATACAGTTCAGCATTAAGGAAGCCAGGTCTAGAAAAAGCCAAGTTATCACTCTATACTTGCTATATGACTGGCTCACTGGGCTCAGTGGGTTGCATTGACTAGCAGGCCTGGTTGCATATAAAAATATATTTTTATATACAGCCTCAAGTCTGCTTTTATCATTTTCCAGACAGATTAAATTACTGTGAGCTTACAGACGGTCTCACTCACCCTGTCTTGTCCTTTTAGATATATACAGTATGTATAAATATTCTATAAGTATATACTAATAATAATAATAATAATAATAGGAATAGTTTACAGGAGAAGAAAGCTGAGTAAGCTGATGACCTCAACGTAAAGTATATGAAGTGAACCAACTAAGGTCTTAGTCATATATATATATACAGTATACGGCTAAGACCGTAGTTGGTTCACATCATATACTTTATCAATTCAGCTTATGATCCCCTTCCTTTTCCAGGCATGTAATACATGTGAAAAAGAAGACTCCAACTGCTGAGAACATCACTCAGCTTACTCAGCTCTCTTCTGTAAGCACGTTCCTTGTCAGCACATGTGCACCGAGCAAAGCTGACTGGCTCAGAGAATTGACCTTCCCTCTTCTGGTCTGAGTGCTGCTATACAGCAATTACAATTACAAATGCATTTTATTCTTTAATAATTAAATAATTATTGGTATTTTTATTTCAGCCTGGATTTGAGATTATATTCCTACATGATAAGTGGCAAAAATAATGCAAAGCTAAGTACCTAGTTTGCTTATGGGGACAGGAGAAGAGGGGACATAGAATGCTTAGCTGCCCCAGAACCCATGTTGGCTATTGGCAACCCTGAATGGTGTTGTTCTATCCCATTTTACACTTACGAGCTGAATCTCATTCTAGGTCTTTAGTGGATCCTGGTGGGTTCCAGTCAATATTTTAATACATTAATGCACATTTTTAAACAGCGCATATACATCTTACACAAGAATTTTATATGACATTTATTTAGCTAATTTACAGTATATGCCTACCTTGTACCGTAAAGAGAGTTTGACAATGGGCTATTAATCGTTCTCTGTAAACTGTTATTGCTCATTTGCTCGCACAGCCTAATTTTGTTTGTGTCTGGCGCTATCCCTCCACAGTCTCATATATTTATAAAATGACTGGATTTCCCGGACTCATTTAAACTGGTGATTACCTTATTTTGCATGCAACAGTTTACCTAGATACAATATTTCAAATGGAAAACTTGCTTAAAGATAAAATACATAAAGCCAGGATTGCTGTCTACACAACAGATTGCAACTTAGCTTGAGAAATCTTAAACATTGGTTCCACTTTACTTACTATTCATTAAAACTCTGAAATACACTTTTCTTTTACTCGTCTGCTATAGACAATAGTTCCACTTGATGATTGAAAATTGTACTATACAGTAATTGGGGGTGAAAATTGTTAGAATACCTAAGCTTGCAGGGGCAGGTAACTCAGCAGCAACATCTCTCTTCTACACCATACTACTAAAAAGGACATTATGCGTACTGGGTTCAAGAACACATCTCCTCCTCTTCCCTCTAGTTCTAGATCTCACCAACTATACAATACAGTCACCATACTACAGGTGTATCCATTTCATGACTGACAGTCAGAGGAAGAGACATAGCAGGTAACTTAGTGGGAGGGCAACCCGAGGTGTGAATATCTTGTGGGCTGAAGGCTGGCCTAAAACAAAAAGTTTAAACTCTTCCCTGAAAGGTCTCTTTATTTTTTGTCATCAAATATTTTGCTGTTATTAGGATTGCATTTCATACATCAGATTGGAGGGATACAAAAGAGAACTGGTGGATCATTCAGGAAGGGATAGGTAGATCTAAAGTAAGTTTGGAACAACTGTGTCTCTGCTGCCTGTCTCCAGGGGGTTAATGGGAGCATCACAACCCACACCATCACTGCATCTTTTCCAAGCCACCTGGCCAACAATGCCCCCCACATTGTATCACACTAAAAGCTCTATAGTTGGCCCCTCACCTTTACCCAGCCCTCACTCTGCCCCAATTTCAAGCTCCCCAACTTTGGAAAGTGTCCAGGTATGCTCATCAAATGCATGTCCTGCCTTTCATTTCACTTCTGACCTATCCACCGCTATTCATCATCAGCACAAGGAGGCTAGCAGGGACAGAGAACACACAGCAGGAAGGCCCCACTAAGTCTCTGGGTTCTTCAAGTGTGGTGCAACTGGTAGTGGGATTCCAGCTGCAGAAGATGATAGGGAACACACATCAGGGGGGAGGAAGATTTAGTCTGGGATCTTTGCTTTAAGTACTGGGTGACCTTGCCATCTGCTCCCCTTGTTAAGTCACTGATGGGGGACTGGGGAGCAGAATAAACTGAGCTGCTAAAATAAAAGTGAAAGTGCCTCCTATTGTACAACTCGGGGGTGAAGTGCCCCATTATTCCTGCAGCTCTAGAGGCCAGTCAGGATTTGTTTTAGGCACGGTTCACACCTGTGCGATCCAAGATTGCGTGACGATCCGTGCGGTTTCGTGCATGATCGCCGCACGATCTGGGAATTGTGCACAAACGCAAACCGGGCTTGCGGTGCCATTCATTTCTAATGGCACCCCAATCGCGGTTAGCAATCCGCACGGTTGCATGTCGCAGTTGTCTTGGTGCAATCGCACACAATCAGGGCAGCAAAAAACGCAGGTTGCTCATCGCACAAAAAGGTGCATGACCCATTTTGCTATGGTTTGCATGTGAATATGACCTGTTGACATCAACCGGGCCGGCGGGAAAACCGCGGCCCTCAAACGCAAGCAAACGTGCAGTCCCAGGATGCAAGGATGTGAACCAGGCCTTAAAGCTCATTTACTGCATGTTAAGTATATGCAAATGTTTAAATGTGCATAACCTGGCCACAGGTTCTCTTGGAATTTCCTCAAGCTATCTAATTTTGTCACAAATAAAGCATTTCAGTGTGCCCTTGCTGTTTCAGATATGATTTGAAAAAAATATATTCTGATTTGTATTAGTATGTCGCTGAAGACATAGTTTGTGGTGTGTAACTTTATGCTGGGTGCCTGGTCTACAAAGAATTATTCCACGTGGTAGTCAGAAATAGAAATAGAACGGAATCCTTTACAGAATGTGTAATTAATGGGTGAGCAGTGACTGAATTTGGTTACGGTTTAAAAAGAGCAATCCTTAATGCTACATTTTTAGCACAATGTGGTTTCCTATGTATCATTTTTAGATATTAAAAAAGAAAATGGAGGGTTTGTCATATGTAAGCTAGAAATAAATGGCATAATAGTTCACAACCGGAACAAGACAAAGAAGAACAGGAAAAAATAGACAAAGAAGTTTTGCAACCCTTCTTTTAAAGATGAAGAATCATAAAAACAAATCAAGTTCATATAGGGTGTTTATAATCACATCAAAACTATGGCTAACGTATCAGTAGATTGCACTAGATTTATCTCAGATTTTTTGTTTAGCAAAAGAATCTTCATCATTATGGGTTCACTAGCTAGAAAAGGCTGTCATTTTGTGTGCAGAACTTGTAGATTGTTAAAGTGAATGTAAAGCCCAACCTCTTTTTGAGAGTAGGGATTAGTTAGGACCTCTGTCTCCCCCCACCCCTCTGTATCTCTTTGAGGAGATCTCCCTTCACTACCTATCCCAGAGACACACTAGGAAGTAAATAAAGATGTGTGCAAAGGGGTGTCCCCTTCAGATACAACATTAAATATAGCAATATATATGCTATATTTTTATTCATCAAAAAGTACCAATTAAATATGGTGTGCCTGCTGTTATTCCGCTATAAAAATAATCTTTAACAGGTCCACTTATGTGATAATTAAGTAGCCATTGAGGATCCTACAGAAGAATGAATAAGTTAGAGGTATTACACATCACACCTACAAGATTCTGCATTCCATGTATCTCAGTAATCTCATTCTTGCACACTTTTTTTTGTTTTTGATCCCAACTAGGAGAAGTGAAATTACCAGTCGTTGTAAGACTGGTAGTGGATGGTATTGCTAGAAATTCTTAAAGTTAAAGTAGGGCAACGGATATTTCAACTAACTAGCAACTGAACAATCAGTTTGAGTTGGTTGACCCTTTAAAGGTAAAGTTTATCTGGTTTGTCCTCATTTATCTAGTTAATTTGTTGCTAAAATATATTAAATGGAGCACAAGTCATTTTGTAATTTATACTATTAACCCTTTCGCTGCCAAGGACGTACGTCGTACGGAGCTACAAAAGTGCTTCCAGCTGGCCAGCTCAGTACGTCGTACGGACCTGGCATTTACAGACGGAGGGCTTGGCAGCGAAATACCATTTGCATATTAACCTGCAGCCAGCCACCATTTTACATAATTAAGTATTTATTTTTTTACTTCCTTGTATCCTTGGAAATTGTACTTTTTGTAGACAACATTTTCAAGCGCTTAGAGGACTTGAAGAGTGGAAGCTGTGCCCCCAAAGGTAAGCAGATCACTAGTATGAGTATTTCATGTAGGCTCCCCACAATCGATCTTTTCACTATTACTGACTTACCATGCCTATTCCATTCTGTGTCTCAGTCTGGAGGTGTCCATCTTGCTAGGTAGTCATTAAGAGGAACTCTGCATTCGCAGGTATCCATAGCTGTGATCCAGATTAAAATAGAAGCATACCAAAGTTAGTCAGAGTGTGACAGAGACATTGTGGTACAAAAGTCACTAAAGGAGTTTAAGATGGGACTCTGACTAACTTTGCTATGCTTCTATTTTAATCTGGATCACAGCTACTGTATGTATACCTATCAGGGCCGGCCTTAGGCCTTTAGGCGCCCTGTGCGAGAAAGCTTTACAGCGCCCCTCAGTGACCACACCCCTCAGTGGCCACACCCTTTAGTGGCCACACCCCCAGTAACCACACCCATTTATCAAATACCTATGAGTGTGAAGTTCCTCTAAAGGCAGGATAGTTGTATCTGGGAGCCCAACTCAATATCAATAATTTGGACAGTGAGAGTACTACAGTAATTCAAGAGTCTTTTAGTTCATGAGTCCTAATCTCACAGTACATAGAAGAAGTTACATCACTTCTTGGAAATAATAACCAAAATGAACAGGCACTTGCCATCATTTAGTAGTGCAGTATCTGGAAGTCTATACATTGTTTTGTGCTCGATGGAGGAAGGAACCCGTTGCTATAGGAGACGGCTGGAATCCATGGTGCAGCAGATTACGTATGGTGCTTGAGAGGGGCTTAACAGGCCCAGAGGTGCAGAGGCAAGCTGAGCAGAGGATTGAAGTTGGAAAGGTTCCAGGTCCAGACCAGAGGGGATAGCTGAATGGATTATCAGAAAGTGATGGATGGCTTTGGATAATGTTGAGTGGGGAGAGATCTTGAGTGATCTCTTTGTTTGAAGTCCAGCGAGGCAGTGCAGGGAGAAGATTGCCCTGCATCTGCACACATTGCACGAACGCCGGGTAATTGAATTGTGTGGCTTAAGCCGCTTAAGAAGGCGGTGCTGCATGACGTGGTGGGAGAAGTGACGGATCACTGCGCCAGGGATTCCTCTCATTAACAAACAATGCTTCTAGATCTTTAACCCTTTGTTAGGACAGACAGTGTTCACATCTAGTTTAAAACTGATAATGAGATTTGCCAACACAGTACAGACAGGGGTTTTATCATAAACATTAACCTCCCCACCTCCCTTGCATTCCAGAGGAAAATTCAATTTAGAGGAAAGCTGATTGGTTTTGATACATTCCCCCCACTGTAAGGCATAATCAAAAACAAATGAATGGCTAATACTGACCATTTACTTATAGATGGAGCAGAAACCACATGGATGGATCCCCACTATCTTAAAAGCCTGCACTTCATTTAAAAAAGAAAAATGTTTTTATTTGTTTTTATATTATTTGCTGGCATACAAAACAAGCCACATATGGCCAAGTCTTGCAGGGAGCCCCACTAGGAGCAAAACCAAAACACATTACTAAAAGAATCTACAATCAACAGCGTACGACAATCTGCTATAGCTA
>NW_017307253.1:627767-630494 GCF_000935625.1 Nanorana parkeri
ATTCAGTTACCAGGACAAAAAGCCTGCACTTAATTTAATAATTGTGCACTTTTAACGATTTTTAATCCTAATGTTAAAACTGAACTCCAGTCTAACCTTCAATCTTGCATAGTTGTACAGGCTGCTCTTCTGTACATTAGAAGCTGCAGCAAGTCAAACAGAGCCCAACTAATTTCCTGGCTAGAGGATGTCCAGCATCCTTGAGCCCTTTCTTTCCCAGCCTAACTGTCTCTGGCCTTAATTTCAGTTCTTTAAATCAACTATTACATGTGAGCATTCCTTGGGCAGTCTGCATGCAAATGGAGTGTTCCTAGGAACACCCACTTCTTCAAAGTGACATCCACCCATTAAGGCCTTTTGATATTTGAAGAACTTCTCCCAAGAACCAGCCCGCTGCTTGTGCTAGGATTGTGAGGTCTAATGAGAGAAGTATTAAGGCAAGGTGCTTATATTTTTTCAGGAAGCCATTTACAACATCCAGATAGCACCTCCCACCAGCTATTATCTGCTTGCATTGCATAGAGAAGCATAGAGACTCAGTGATGATGTCACTGGGTCATAAATAAAGTATGCAACAAAAACAGCAATATTTTATTTAAAAATGCCACTTACATGTTGATTAAAGGGGTAGGTAGGAACCAGGGAATGCAAAATATAGACATATTAAACTTCAGCATTACATTTGTAGTTGACATCATGATTCAGAGACTGATATCAGTTGCAATGACCATGAATCTGTTTTACCCGCAACGACCAATTCTAATTGAAAGGCTTAACCGGATTACCTCCGATGTAGCAATTAAGGTATTGAACAGAATTGCCCCTGAAGTGTTTGCAATTGAGACCATAGATTGTAAGCTCCTTGAGGCCAAGGACTGAAGTGAATGTTCTGTATGTAAAGTGCTGCATAAATTATCAGTGTATATAAATGCCCGTATATAAATACCTGTAATGAATAAATACTTGGTGAATGCCAAACTGCTTTATAAATGTGCCCCATAATAAGTTTTTAAACACCACATACCTGCATTCATTGTGGTTTGTTTTTTTGCCTGGAGTTAAGTTTTATTCTGGCCATTGACATTAGATAATGGTTGAACGTGTAGGATCCAGCTATCTTACAATATCTCGAGGCTGACAATGAAAAAAATGGTCATTAAAATGGTCATATTTTTTTCGTCCTGACCATCAGAGAATGAAAAGATGGGCAAAACTGCAATATATTCCCTTAAAAAAAGAATCTAGAAAGTAGCAAGCACTGTGTAAAACATAGAAAGATAATTAACCAATCACCAAGTGGGTTTTTGTTACCTGAGGTTAAGCGAGCAGAGCATGAAATGGGAGACCAAAATCAGTTGATCGAGTGAGCTGCATTTAAATTGGCCACAAAACTCCAATGGAATTCTACAAAGGCAGCCCTTTTTGTGAGAAAAGCCCTGTTTATGGAATTTCCTTGTAGCTACCAATTTGGCACAGATTAAAAAATAAAAAAGTACCAATTTATTGGTATGTCTCCCTCTCACCCAGTGATGGCTCCACCAATTCTTCTGTTCCATTAAATATAAGTAATTTATTACCCACTTTGAGATTTTAGAAGCATTTTTTTAGTATAACTATTTATAAGAAGTTTAATTGTGTAAGCTATCCATGTGAATTTAATAGGTTTTTTTTTCAAATCAAATACAGGCTACTATAGGTAGTAAAATTATATAAGCATTTCTTTACTTTTATAGACTTGTAACGAAAAATATATTTAGCAAATTTCAACAAACAATTACCCAATATTTATTTTGCTGTTTTGAAATATATGCGAGGCATATCATTTTATAATTCTCAAATTGCAACCTAAAGTAAACCTGTAATGCATGAAATGTGGGGCTATCGTGGCTAAACTCCGTTTGTACAATGCTAGTTGCGTGGCTGTCATATGATTCTTTGGTTGCAATGCTTTGAGTCACTGAGATGAAATAATACAAATTAGGAAAGTCAAAATAAAGTCAGAAGACCGTGTCTGTGGATCAGTAACTGATAGAACTGAGGAAAGAGTATAACTCTGGCAGTGAGACAGTTAGTATTTTCAGGAGGAGAGCTCAGTAACCGGAGAATTGTACCTGTTTGTGGAGCAGGCTTGACACAGAAGGAGTTGCTTTTGGATAATGCTTTTTCATTTTTTCCTGTTAATTCAAGGAAGTTATCAAAATAAAATTTTCGATAAAAATACACTAAAATTATTGTTAGCACATGCAAATACAACATAACATCCACAATTCCCACTAAACTTAAAAGATAAAAGTTTATTGAGTCAATAAATAACAGGTACTCCTACATTTTTAACACTATTTGTGAAGTGAAAAACGAAGGTGCACAAAACTGTAAATAAGCATTAAAAATAATAATAAAAGCATACATTTGGATACAGCATGCAAACGGGTTAAACTGAAATTGAAATCAAACTAAAAAAATGCAAGCACTATGATGCATGTGTACAACACACACCAGTTTGTGCGCATTATGCATAACATAGCAAACGCCTGCTGGTATGAATGGGCAATGTATGTAGGGTATATTTGTAGGGAACATACAATGTATGTAGGGTATATTTACATTATGTAATTTGTGTGTGTATATACAATTTGTGTATATACAATTTGTGTGTGTGTCTTTGTTTGTGTGTGTGTGTGTGGGGGAGGTGCAGGGTACAGTTCCAGTGGTTGTTTATATAATGGG
>NW_017307253.1:631731-636716 GCF_000935625.1 Nanorana parkeri
ATACCAGGGGTCCCTAAACAGACTCCTTTTTTTGTCTAAAATATACATTTTCCTATAGAGCAAAGCTGCTACGAGAAGATATTTTCTTTGAAATAATTAATTACTTGAAATATTCTGAAACTTTTTTCTTTGTCTACATAACGTAAGAGCAAATCTGTTCTGAAAAAGCAGGTCATTTTAAGCAGTTATGTAATCTAAATGAACTTTTAAAGCACAAAACAGCTAATGCCACATGTAATAATTCAAAGAATTATTGTGCTGTTAACCAGTGATTCAATGCATCAACTGCCCTGAGGCATTGTGCCTCTGCCATCTGGCTGGTGGCATCCAAACCAACCAGGCTCTAATTCTACTAGACCTGATGTTTTCCAGAATTTGTTGTCCCTTTACTGGCGGCTTGACAATCTCTAAATTGCCTATTAATGCCTGGTTACATCATTAATTAACCTTTTGCAGATAGTGCGAATTCCAAGAAAAATGGATTCTTAACAGTTTACTTGAAGAATGATTAAAGTTCTTATAAATACAGCAATATTTCAACTAAAGCAAACTATAGTATTACTTTCCTCCCCTAAAATAACACTTTCTCTAAGCCATATGTGTCACTATACTAACAGATGCTAAATAAGGTGTGTAAATACTTAATGTACCGAAAAAAAAAACACTGTTCTGGGTTCCCCTGGTTTCGATCATGTAATCTATGTTAACCCAATAAGGACTTTTAGGACCGACGTTCAGGGAGAATACTAATTGGACAGCTCTGCTTTAACACCAGTCCCTAAAGACCCCTATTGAACCTTCTCCTCAAATGAGATCACATGACCGGTGTCCCAGCTTTGAACAGGTTTTAATCGACTAGCCTGACCTGACTTACTGGTGATATTCTTAGTAATCTTAGAGATTTGGGACAAGTGCTTTTACAGTTTTTAACAATGACCACAGGTGAATCAGATCCAACCATAATATTTAGAGCTGCAATAAAAACCACAAGCACCATTTGATTGGTTCCATTCCTCCACCTTGACAGAAAATACCTATTTGTAGCTGTTTGTGAAGATATTGACACCTTAAAGTACTCAAAGGGACAGTCCACTTCATTAACCTACCAGTCCCAGATCTGTCTGAGACATATATTATTAGGATTTATATAGTGCCAACAGTTTGCAAAAGACTTAAAGTGACATTAAACCCTTAGATTTTTTAACATAAACCAATACTGTAATGTGTGCCTTACTGTAATCCATGGTAGTTTCCCTTCTCTTTGCTGCTCTTTCTTTTAAATCCTCATGTCTTCTCATGCTTGGAGAGAACTTCCCTTTGCAGCTCAGGCCCTCCTCCTGTAGTGCTGGCTCAGGTTACAAACCTATACAAACCTATACACAGACACCATATATCCATTCCAGAGACAAGGCAGTCTGCTGGAAAACAGAGGTTCTGCCCAGCATGAGAACAGATACAGATTTAAAAGGAAGAGCAGCAAAGAGAAGGGAAACAACCATGGATTACAGTAAGGCACACATTACAGTATTGTTTTATGTTAAAATAATCTGAGGGTTTAATGTCACTTTAACAGTTACAATTTAACCTACAAATGAGTTAAATGAGTACAGCCATGAAACATCAGTATGCAATTTACAATAATGATTTAAAAATTTGTACTTACCTTATAATGCATCATTGTTTCCCCCTAATCTTCTTCAATACAAAAGAATATATATGACTGTGTTAAAAAATGCCCATCTGCTGTTTTTTGGTGCCTAAATATATAGTTTCCACTGTAAACTCAATACAATAAATGGCATATCTGATAAGTTAAGGACCCCAGATAATAACTATGAGACTAAATTTGGGGACAAATGCATTTCTGCTTAATTTTCTTTTTAGATGACCTGGACTCTAGTTTAATTACCAATTTGTATTGGGATATTTGCAAGTAATTACTGTTCCTCACACATCTATAGCCGAAGTCAGAAAAAAAACTTAGCATCCAATTAACACAGCAAGAAACCAAATTACACTAACAGCTTTGTTAGTTTCTGATAAAGAAAGTAACTCATTTAATGCCAGAAGAAATAGCACATTGTAGAACCCAGATCTGTTTGGAACCTGTGAGTTTAGCATTGCAATAACACAGCAGGCAACTAAATTACGCCTTGAAAATGCTGATGTATTGTGTGCATTATAAGTGATCAGAGCATGCTCTGCTCAGTGTCAGTTTACTATGTGACCATTATCAATAGTGACCATGTAACTGTCTTGTACAATATTATAGTGAGCCATAATCATTTTGATATTAGATGTTTTGCAGCGTCGCGGATGCATTAAAAAGATTCTTGAATTTTAAGAATTTAAAGGTACGTGAAGGGGCAAAATGACAAAATAATGGATCCTTTACCCAATGCTCAGAACAGCTTGTGTGCCCATTACGACTCCAAAACGCCAGCTAGCATTAAAGTAGACACTATCTAGAAAACAAACCACTATTGTCTGCTCACAAATGACATGTCTTGGGCTCCAGGAAACACTTATGTTAAGTCTTTTCTTGCTCAGTACCCTGCAAAGATCCAGGGAGCAGAAAACTCGGTGGCAAGCTGCCATAGTTGTTTTCATTAATCTACCTCTAAACACCATTTCAAAAAGTGCAAAAGCGTGTTGTTGACGGAGTGAATTGTTTATAGCATAATTGAGTGTTTTAGTGCATCCCACATCAGAATAAAAAGGAGAAGGGGACACGGGGGGGTAGGGAGCATGCAGCTGTATCTACTTGAATTCTTTGTCTAATTGACAGCTAGAGGCATTGCAATACGTATTGTCTGCACTGTATTGTACTCTGCCATTTTATAGTATAATCACAGACTTGGGCCCTATTAAGTGGAAAAGCTGTAATAAAAAGCTTTTGAAAATAACAATCTATTTGTTTCAATAATTGGATAGAGACAAAGTCATAATAAAGGTGTCATCCAATAAGAAAACATAGAACGATTTTTGTTTATATGGAAGATGCAAAGCATTTATCAAATACTTAGTACTCTTTGTTTTAGATGGGAAATTGTATTATGCAAATTTAATAATCAATCTGCACAAGCACTCTTAACTTTCAATAGCAAAGCTAGGAGACTGTATGAATGCGAAAGAAGTGTCTTCTTCAAACTTCTGTGAAATAAAAACATTCAATCAATGCCAACAGCAATGAAAGATCTGAGTGTATCAAATATTAAAAACAAGACTGTGTTCTTTATAACAGAAGTAATATCTTGTATACTTTGTTTCTTTATATTTTAATTTGATTATGTGGTTAAGTTCTGGCTCCTGAGTCAAAGCATTGAATCCAGCGGGTTAGCATGACAGCCAGGCAACCAGTATTCTCAGAAGAATGGCAGCCCAATATTTCTCCTAAGATAGGTTTTCTTTCAAACAAAGATTCGAGACTACACCTGTGCTAATACACCTGTTTCCAGGCCCGGATTCCCCACAAGGCCACCGAGGCGGCAGGGCGCAGAGGGGCAGCAGCGGTGTCCTTGTGGGGAAGTTGCCCTCTCTACATTCAGTCCTGCTTCGTACAAGCAGGACTAAATGTAGAGTGAGGCAGCCGATTTGTCGTTTACATGTGAACACGGCGATGTCGCCGAGGTCACATGTGAACAGTGTGCAGCCTACTCCCCTCCCCCCTGCACTTACCTCTCTCCTCTGGTTCTGGGCTCCACTGCCGAGTTTCTCCTCACTGCAATGAGCAGAGAGCCAGGGTTAAAAATAACCCTGCCGTTCCGTGTAGACAATGACAGGGGAGAGCTGTGCTCTTCCTCTCTCAGCTATCACAGGAGTTCCAGTACTGTACTGTACTGAAATAATTAAATAAAAAAGTGATAAAAAGTGGTAAAAAAGTAAAAAAATAATAAAGAAACAGTAAAAAAAATTGACACTAACCCCGCCGCCCTGAGGGGTCAACTGGCCGGAGCATCGCAGAACCTGGCCTTGGGGCGGCAGGGAGAATAAATCCGGCCCTGCCTGTTGCCTTTTAGCCTATGCTACCTTTAAAGGGCGATTTACACTCGTTTTCACATTAATGCACGTGCAATAATGCAACATATTATTGTGCATTAAAGCGTAGTTCCACATGTGCAGTAACATTTGAGAAAACCCCAATATATGTTTGTTATGTGTTCCTATTCACACAGCATACCTAAAAATTATTTTTTTAAATATGTTTTTTACCTTTAATAAGTGTCTTTAGTGAAGCTCTTTGTGGAGATTTCAGGCTACTCTGAGCAGTTTGTCAAAGTAAGTGAAAGTAGAGGGGCAAACTAAGAGACAGGTGGAGCTTCTTCTCATTAACATACAATGCTGCTAAGTCTTTAACCTTTTGTTAGGACAGACAGTGTTCAAATCTAAATATAAAGGGTGCAGTTTCAACATTATATTTTGTTCCTATGGAGTGTGAATGGCACCTAGTCTGCACCCACTGGCACCTGGGAGGTGGAAACCGATACCGGATGGAGCACTGAGATTCCTCATCAATGTATATAGTGTTCAAATCTAGTTTACAGACCTGTGCACTTCATTTAGTACCGAATTGAAATTCGGATGAATATCGGCAAATTCGAACATTTGGATGCATCCGAATTTCCGAATGAAAGAAATAACGAATTCGAACATATCCAAAATTTTTCCCGAATGTTGTTTGGAATGAACTTTTGTTCTTAAGTGTAAAAATAAAATTTAAAAAACGGCGTGGAGTCCCCTACCCAATACATACTAGGTCCTTTAGGTCTGGTTTAGGGGAGACCCTGACACCAAAAAAACCCCAAATAAGCACAGGGTCCCCCCTTAAATCCCTTACCAGACCCTGGATCCGAGCAACAGCCTGGCAGAGCGGAAAAGGGGGGACGGGTGTGTCTTTGTTTTCATCGACACAGGGACTCTCCATATGTTGAGGGCCTGTGGCCTGGTGCAGGGGGGGGGGGGTGCAAACACCTTTCCCCCCCTTT
>NW_017307253.1:637829-668433 GCF_000935625.1 Nanorana parkeri
ATGTGGAGCGGCTGGGGCCTGGGGGCGGGGGGGGGTGGTGCATACACGCTTGCCCCCCTTTTCCTGTTCTGCCAGGCTGCTGCTTGGATCAAGGGTCTGGTAAATTATTTTAGGGGAGATCACACACTTTTTTTCTGGCATTGGGGTCCCCGCTAAAATTTCTACAGTACTGTATTAGTATTAGTGCAGTACTGTATAGTGTTGGAGATGTGCAGTACTGTACAGTGCACTGTAAATCTGTAGATACAGTGGAGAACAGTGATGAAGATGAAGTCTGTGAGACGCCGCACTGCCGCTGCCACGTTCCCGCACGTACGGTCGGGAACCTGGTCGTAAGTGCGAGTAGCCGCAAAACAGGTAGGTTGTAAATTGAGGAATAGCTTTATTATATTTTTGGTTACATGTTCCCACTCACATTGCATAACTTAAAAAAAAAATGCTGTTTGCATTTTTTCTTAAAGAAAAGCTTAATTCTAAAAGAAAAGTTGTTCTCTGTACTAAATTTCTTTCTTGAATTCAAGATGGATAGGGAGGCTATTGTTTATGATAATTAACCCTGTCTGTATTGTGCTGGCAGATATCATTATCAGTTGTAAACTAGATTTGAATTCTGCTTGTGCTAACAAAGGGTTAACACTCTAGAATCATTGTGTGTTAATGAGGGAGAGTGTAGGCCTCCCTCCTTTCTATTAAACAGTCAGAGTTTCCTGTTACTGATATTAAGAGAGAAGCCTGCAAAGGCCTGCTAAATAAAGATATATTAACGTGAAGACATTTTTTTCAATTATTGTTTGGTATGCTGTGTGAATGGGAACACATAACAGATATATAGTGAGGTTTTCTCAATTTTTGACTGCAAAAGTGGAATTACACTTTATTGATTACTGCATTGAGACAGCTTATTCATTTTGAATACCCTGACAATTCACTCTAAGAAAACCTCACATTAAAGGAGAACTATGGGGTTAAGTCTTTTCCCCATAATTCTCCCTAGGGTAACGGGAGGACACAAACTAGTGTCCTCCCGTCACCCTATGCTCAATATATCACGAGCTGTAGCTCGCGGTATACTGACACGCCACAGCCAAAGCGGACCCTAGGCTCAGTATACAGCGAGCTGCTGCTCGCTGTATACAGAGACGCCGCAGCTAAAGCGGATCCCGACAATTGTGCCTATCTAAAGGCAGAGCCAGCTGTACCCCCCCCACCCTCCCCCGTCTGTTCCGACAGTCAGCGCTGGCGGATCGGAGCGGGGAGGGAGGTATCCAGCCCCTCCCCTGTCACGGCAGAGAGCCGTGACAGGATCGAGAGGTGAGCGAACACCGGTATGTGTTCGTTCACCTCCCGATCTACTGAGCCGACCTGTGACAGTCTCATTGTCACAGGCCGGCTAGAACTATGAGGTGAGTGGAAAGCACAGTTCTCCTTTAACCTTTAAAAAAAAAAAATCACACCACTGCTTTGCATTGCTTTGTGGTGCGCAACAACACAATTGCATTGCCTTCTACGTAGTTGTGCTTTGGGGTTACCGCATTGTATAGTGTTTTAACATGTGTTGTGGTAACACATGCTTTTTACAATGCATTACTGGAATGTCTAAATGTCAAACCCTTAAAGCACACCTATTATAAGTGTGAGGGGCTACCACCACTGTCTTTCCTTTGAAAAAGCTTGTTGCCGTCTATTGGTTGTCTCTTGAAATTGTTTTGAGTCACAGATCTAGAACCAACATATTGTAAGTGAGTCTCAAAAAGTGTCAGAATTCTTCTTTTCTAGGGCAGTGACTCAGAAAGCATTGAAGCTAGTGCTCACCATGACAGCCAGGGAACATAATTAAAAGGAGAGGTCAGCAATGGCAGCCTCCATTATTCTCTCATCATATGTGTCACTTAATGTGGAAATAAAGACATCCCTGTGTTTATACACTTAAAGTAATATTAAAGTCAAAACATTTTCAAGCAATACTTACAGTGGATGCTGATCCTTATTCCTGCAGAATCAGCTTGTCCTCTGAGCACTGACCCCGATGTCCTGTTTTAGGGTGGCTCCTTTCCCTTGCACGGTACTATGGAGCCACCCTTGTGTGTACTACTAAGTTGTGCGTTTCTCAAACAGGCACAGCAAGGCAAGATACCCCCTCCCCCCCCCTGCTCCAACATAGTAGATGGGTAGCTACTGAAATCTGCTCTGTCCCTTGCGATCTTGTACTGGACAGGAAGTTTAGGGAAGTTGAGCTGAGACCGTTGGAATCAGCTGTTTGTTAACATAAAGATGGTAAGTTTTTGGGCAAAAAATTAAGGAAATGCTTTGCTGAGCAATGTATATTTGTTTCATCTGGGCTCAGTATTGAAAACAAATTTGAGTTTAATACTACTTTAATAAGACTGGTAAACCCCCTAAAATCTGAACTCCAGCCAGATATAAAAGATAACCATATATTTAGTTACAAATCATTAAATGTATTTAAATACAATTAGTATAAGTGCCTGAATTTGACTAGATATCAGCTTCTTGTATTCAGCAGCACAATGTGCTGACAAGAAGAAATCTGACAAGAAAAGAGAGTAGAGAAAGCAGAGGGATGACATCATCACTCTGCAGCTGCTCTTTCGTCATCCAATCAACGTTCTGGGTGTGAAGGGATGACACTGCTGCATTCCTTATCTGTAAAGGGGACATGTTGTCATCTTCTTGGCTGTGCTGTAAAATGAGGCTGTGTAAATCTCAGATCAAATCATTTGGTAGGTAAACATGTATGTCCTTCTTAAGGGGGACTTTTTTTTGGAAATATATAAAACTATAAAGTACACATCTTTCTCAGTTTTTGTATGCCCCTTACAGTGTTTTATCAAGTTATTCTAAGTAACAGATCATTTAAATCAGACTTGCCCTTAACAGCTTGTCAGCTGCCATAATGCACAGTATAAGAGCCACTGTCATGTGTTAAAATTGCAGAACAATTATCCAGCAAAGGCTTTGTTTTTTATCCTTCACTTACAAAGAATATAAACCAATTCAAAGGGTTAATTGAAACTAAGAGTTTACAAAAACTTTAAGTATATTTATATGGCTGTTTTTGTAGTCATGGAAAATTCTCATTTCTTAAATTATTAATCTAATTGCTGAAAGCTACAATTAACTTTTACTGCTGGTTTTAAAAGATAATCCTCTTTTATAGTCTTCTCAGCCAATAAAGTTGCAGATTCAAATGGAAACAAATTACTTTCAGACTTTGGAAGAAAAGAACCCACATATGCCTCAGTGGCTGACTATTTATGTTTGGGGAATCTAAGTGTTTGGATGATATTTGCTCACACGCTAAGGGGGTACAAAAGGTAAAGCTTTAAGAGAGCCCATGAGGTCACTGCATTATAACTTAACATTTACTCCTCTTTATTTAGTAATTGTGTGTCAACATTATTTAGAATACAATAAAACAGTATTTCCTTAGTTGTCATTTGCACTCTTCATTCTGTTATCTATTATTGCATAATCTGTTAAGCCATTTGAAGTGCATGTAAACCCCAACAATAAACTTCTCTTACTTGCTCCATTTTTCTGTTAAAACTACCATTGGGATAGTTTTCGTTTAATATATATATACAGGTGAAACTCGAATAATTAGAATATTGTGCAAAAGTAATTGCAGTAAGTGCTGCAAAAGGGGCCCAAACCAAGTACTGAGTACATATGCATGCTTGTACTTTTCAGAGGTCCGATATTGTTCTATGTACAATCCTTGTTTTATTGATTGCATGTAATATTCTACTTTTTTGAGGTTGTGGATTTGGGGTTCTTGGGGTTTTCATGAGCTGTAAGCGTGAAGATATTTATTCATTTTTAGATATATAGTGTTCATTTCATAATAGCATAAGTAACAATGTGTAGCTTTATTTTCAGTAATCTATATGAGAAATAGTGACAATAAGAAAGGTTTCATATATACTTGTTTTGGAACTAGAAACTGTCTTTGAGTTTCTATACACAGGTATTCCCTGTCACCACTGCAAGTTCTAGACCGGCAGGGGTCACTGTCCATGATGGAAATTATACTTGTTATGTCAAGGAGACTGGCTCATCACAATTCAGGTGGTGCAAGAGGAATGAAAGTGTGACAGCCAATCATGCTCTGTACAAAGGGACCAGTCAGAAGGTGTGCGATGTCTGGTGGATGTGTGGGGGAAACAGCATGATGTCTAAATTACCCACACACTGGAAGGGAGCATGTGCTCTGGTCCGTTTGATAATGCCGATCCTGATACTGCCCCTGTCTGAAGAAACCCTGAGGGGAGGTAGAGTAAATAGGCAGAAGAGAGAAGCAGGCAGAGTTACACAGACTGGTGCCTGGGACAGTCCCTACACATGTCAAGTCTGTTGTAACCTCCGCATATGCGTTACAATAAACCTTGATTGGTTCAGCTAACTGAGTCTTCTGATTCCGTAGGGGAATTCTCCCGACATAAGCCATAATCATCACAATTATGACAAATCACATCTTGAATTATCTTGCTTTGTAATGAGTCTATCTCATATATTAGTTTCACCTTTTAAGTTGCATTAGTGAAATAAATGAACTTTGCACAATATTCTAATTATTCGAGTTTCACCTGTATATAACGGAAAATTGTATACTTACCTTCCGTAATTTTCCTTTCCTGGTGCATCGAAGGCAGCACACCATGGGTTAAGATCCGCCCCTCTTAACCTACAGGACACGTGATAAATTAAGGCTCCTCCAAGCCACACACATTCTAGTAAAGAGTCCGAGCCATGGCAGGGAGGGAAAAAGGTGGTGTGCTGCCTTCGATGCACCAGGAAAGGAAAATTACGGAAGGTAAGTATACAATTTTCCGTTTTCCTGGAGCATCTCGGCAGCACACCATGGGATTTAGTGATCACACAGGGAGGGTAATGCAAAAAATAATTTATTTATGGTTAGAAGAACCAGAAGCAAGAATGCTCCTTCCAAAGTCAACAGTGGTGAGCAGTGCCGGGTCCACCCGGTAGTGACACATAAAGGTATTTCGTGACGACCATGAAGCCGCCCTGCAGATCGTTTCGGCCGAGACGTGAGCGAATGCTGCCCAGGAGACTGCCATACCCCTCGTGGAATGAGCCCTGATCACCTCAGGAGGTTGAAGACCCTTGATGGAGTACGCCTTACGGATGAGTTTCACCAACCAGGACGCAATGGTACGTATAGAGGCTGCGTTACCTTTCTTGGATCCCCAGAGAAGAATGAGGAGGTTATCCACAAGACGGAAAGGCTGCGTCGAACTCAGGTATGCTTGTAGTGTGCTGGCAACGTCTAGTGCATGAGGTACCCCGTCTGTAGTTATAAGTGCCGGTAGGACGATCTCCTGATTAAGGTGGAATGAGGCGGTAACCTACGGAAGGAAGGAAGGATGTGTCCGGAGCACAACTCTGTCTGGAAAAAACGTGCAGAATGGCACCGAGGCAGCCAAGGCATGTAATTCCGAGACGCGTTTAGCTGATGTAATTGCCAGGAGAAAGGTGGTCTTCAGGGTGAGGTCCTACCGAGAAGCAGTAGCATGCGGATGGAAGGGAGAATGTTGAAGCACGTCAAGCACAAGGGACAGATCCCATTGCGGGAATAGCGACCTTACAGGAGGATGAATCTTCAGACAGCCCTTCAGAAAGCGCACGACCAAGGGATCTAAGGCCCACCTGATGCCTGACAGCGCTGAAACGGCCGAGACTTGAACGCGAAGGGAATTCCAGCTGAGTCCCTTGTCCAGACCGGACTGCAGAAAATCAAGGACGTGGTTTACCGTAGGGGCACGGACATCAAACCCACTGGCTGTCGCTGCCTCAGCGAATCTGTCCCACACTCGTCGGTAAGTTGCGTTTGTTGAGTGCTTCCTTGCCTTGAGCAATGTAGAAATTACCGCATGGGAGCATCCCAAATCGGAGAAGCGGTCCCGCTCAACTTCCAGGCCATCAGATGTAGTGCGTCGGGCGCCGGGTGCAGGAAAGGGCCCTGCAAGAGGAGATTGTGGTGCCCGGGGAGTGGAAGCGGTGGCTCCAAGCTCAAGTCCAGCAGTGGAGGGAACCACGGTCGCCTGGGCCAATATGGCAAGATAGCCAGTATCACCCCCGGAAATGCCGCTATCCGCTGGAGCAACCTCGGTATCAGAGGATAGGGTGGAAAGGCATAGCTTAGAGTGAAGGACCACGGACAGGTCAGAGCATCCGTTGCCACGGCCTGGGTGCATGGAAATCTGGTCACGAACCGAGACGTCTTGCTGTTGTTGGGAGTTGCGAATAGGTCGATCTGAGGTGAACCCCAATACCCTGTCACCATCTTGAAGATTTCGGGGTTCAACTCCCATTCGTGTGGATCCACCGTTGAGCGGCTCAGCAAGGCTGATTTGATTGCCAGGGAGGTAGATCGCTGAAAGGTGCCACAGGTGAACCTACGCCCACTGCATGATTGGCTCGAGTTCCAGGAGCATAGAGCGACTGTGTGTGCCCCCTTGGTGCTGAATGTAAGCAAACACCATCTGATTGTCGATTCGCAATTGAACAGAACGTTGTTGGATCATCTTGGTGAAGGTAAGGAGGCCCATGAAAGCTGCTCGCACCTCCAGGATGTTGGAGGGAATGCCCCGTGCATGAAAGGCCCACCTGCCCTGGGCAGCTAAGCCCTGGCAGTGTGCCCCCCAACCATGTTGGCTGGCATCTGTGGTGATCACCATGGACTGGGGGGGACAGATGAGATGATGATTCCGGAGATTGCACTGGTGAGTCCACCAACCGAGAGACTGCACCATGACTGGTGTGATGATAATCCGCTGGTGAAGATCCACTCTGTTCCATTGCCTGAGGAAGCAGACCTGAAAGACTCGTAGGTGCCAATGGGCCCATCGAACCATCAGAAGGGTAGAGGAGAGAGAGCCTAGCAGGCTCAGGCATCTGCGCGCACTCTGCCATCGAGATTACATGATTTGGAGCACCCTGTGGCGAATAATGAGAATCTTGGCATCTGGAAGAGAGATGGAGTTCCGGTGGGTGTCGAGAAGAGCTCCCAGGAACACAAGTTGTTGAGAAGGATGCAAGTGGGACTTCTCGTAGTTGATCAGCCAACCCATCCGCTGCAGGAGAGTGAGCACCAGCTGTTGATGGAGCACAAGAGTTGAGGATGATTGGGACAGAAGAAGGATGTCGTCCAAATAGTGGAACACACGTATGCCTTGCAGCCGGATGTGAGCAATGAGCGGAAGCAGAACTTTCGTGAAGGTGCGGGGTGCCGTAGAAATACAAACTGGAAGTGTGCCCCCTTGACAGCAAAGCGCAGATACTTCTGGAACTTCACATGGATGGGGATATGGAAGTAAGCATTGGACAGGTCGATCGAGGTCATCCAATCCCCTATACGAACCGCGGGAAAGGATCGACTGTAGCGATTCCATACGGAAGGAGGGCACGCGTATTCGCCTGTTGAGATCCTTCAAATCGAGGACAGGTCGCAGGTCGCCCGTTTTCTTTGTCACGAGAAACATGGGAGAATAGAAGCCTGAGTAACGTTCCCGTAGAGGAACTTCTGTGATTGCGCCTTTTGCAATTAAAGTGAGGATGTACTCCGTGAATACGTGTGCCTTGTGCCCGGAGGAAGGAAGATAAGTAGGAACGAATCTGCTGCCCGGAGGACCCGACTTGAACGTCCATTTGTGACCCTGAGACACTGTAGATAGCACCCAGGGATCTTGAACAACCTTGTGCCAGGCTTGGACAAAAGACTGCAGACGTGCTCCCACCGAACCCGAGTGGGAGTGTTGGCTGTCAAAAAGATTTTTTTGGGCGGCTGAGATGCCGCAGCTGCATTCGCCTTTGGAAACTTGAGCAGAGAAGATTGAGTACTCCTCCAACCTCTCCTAAATTCCCGGCCTGGTCAGTAGGCTCTAGCCTCACGCAAGGGTTCCGCGAATGGCCTTCTATTCGGATTGAATCTTGGGCGCCGCTTACTCCGATCTTGAGGGAGCAGGCCTGATTTTCCACCGGTGACCTTTGAGATTGCGGCATCGAGTTTCGGTCCAAACAGATTTGACCCGTCAAACGGAATACGACACCAGCTGGTTTTGGATGCTGAATCTGCAACCCATAGGCGCAGCCAGAGAGCCCTTCTAGAAGTAATTGTAGCAAGCATTGATCTAGCCGTACATCGTATGATGTCGATGGCTGCTTCGCCGATGAAGTCTCCCCCCAGCTTGAGTTCTTGCAAGGCGACAACTATGTTCTCACGGCTGACCTCCAAATTGAGAGCCTGTTCAATATTCCCGGTCCAGGTGGAGATGGCACGTGACACTGAAGTCAGAGCGATAGCCGGTCGACATGCATTTCCCGAAGCCAAGTAAGCTCTCTTCATGTCCAGGTCTGCCTTCCGATCTAGTGGTTCCTTAAAGGAGACAGCATCCTCCATAGGTAGGGTAATATGCCTAGCAAGGCGCATCACTGCCGCGTCCACTAAAGGAGGAGAATTGAGGTTAGGGGAGTCTTCCTCTTTAAATGGGTATAGCTTTGCAATGTGATTGTTCACATTCGGTGCTTTCTCCGCCCGTTTCCATTCCTCCAAAATTAGTTCTTTTATTTCATCCATGTAAAGAAAGGTGGCTGTGGATTTCTTCAAATGTGGAAAGTACCGTCTTAACTTGGTGGGCTCCACTATAGGATCCTCCCAGTCGATTGCTTCCTTAACAGCCGTAATGAAGGGTTCCACAAGACTAAAGTCAAAGCCAGAAGGGCACGGAGGTTCACCCATATCAGAGGTATCCGACTGCGAGCCGTCAACGGTAGGCTCGGTCAGCTGTTGAGACGTAGACGGACCCCCGGGGTGACCACTGCGTTTACCTGCAGGGTGAAAGTCACCTGCCGATTGGGCGAGCGGTGACAGTGCGTTTACGGGTAAAGCTGGTGCACTGGTAGTCTCAGTGAAGCACGGCTGGCAGATCAGTTTGCCTGGTAGGGTCTGCCCACCACATATCCAACAAGCTTTAACTTCCTGGTGATGATGGTGGCGTGTGCGGTGAGAGGCGGTCTCTCTGCGGCTGCACCGCGAAGTACTTCTGCCTCTGGACCTGTTGCGTCCAGGTGAGGACAATCTTGATGACGGCCGTCTGTGTTCTTCGTGAGGAGGGCTGAAAACACAACATTTGTTATGAAAAATTCCATCTCTCACCGTCTCTTTTTAAGGGGGTATAGCACCCTACCCTTACCTCAGTGGAGAGGAAGTATCCCGTCCGGCAGCTCGCTCAGCCATTCTAGAAAGAGTGATAGACAGTACAGTGGCAGAATGACACAGGGAAGCCAGAAGCAAGAATGCTATGAGAAATAATGAATTCGAGTTCCTTTGTACGTACTGGAGCTAGTCAGGCAAGAGAAGGGTCCCCAGGGCGACTGCAATCGCTTGGTCTTCTGGTCGCTGGAAACAGGAGCTCTCCATGAGCCAGTTCCTTGAAATGTTTTAAAAGGACGCCCGCACATGCGCAATACGCCCGAGAAGCGAGCCATCTTGGAAATACCCAAGCTATTGCGCAAGCGCGAACGCCGCGGCCGCGCCTGCGCAGATGAAAAAATACTCACCCGTCCTGAGTTGTACTATCTGTCCAACGAGGATCGAGTGGGCGGACCCATCAGAACCGACACACTCCAGCAAGTAAGGAGATAAGAGTGAGAGAAAGACGGGTGCTCGGCCCTAAGAGAAGGAATGGCTGACATGTAGGCAGGAATCACCTGCAGCCGACGGGCTGACACCCTGAGTTTTGGAGTTTTTAACCCCATGAAGCAGGGGCTACAGCACAGGGGAGACTGACCCTGGCTGGTGGCTGCAACAGCAGGTAAGGACCTAAAGGGGAGAGAAAAAACTAAAATTACAACAGTGTTCAATAATCACGGTCCTATGGCGAGGACTGAAAAAAAAGAATGTGTGTGGCTTGGAGGAGCCTTAATTTATAACGTGTCCTGTGGGTTAGGAGGGGCGGATCTTAACCCATGGTGTGCTGCCGAGATGCTCCAGGAAATATATATATATATATATAAATACCCTCCTACTAAATTGTAAATTCTTACAAAACTTCTAACCCTCCTGTATTGAAACTGTATTGTATCTGTACTGTCTCCCTGCATTTTGTAAAACGCTGTGAAAAATGGTGCTATAAACATTCTGTATAATAAAAAGAATAATAATATTTGTGCTCTCTGCTCACTGTAATCAGTTACACATTTTCCCCAGGTACTGTTAAGGACTACAGAACACTTCTACCCAATGTTATGGAAAAGAGGATAGGGGAAGTGTTCTAGGGTGACAATGCTGCTTCTCTATGGTGAGTGAGCCATGTTGCCCTAGGAGAGGAAATGTGTTACTGGCAGGATAAAACTAAAGCAAAGAACGCCTCTATAAAGCAACCGCTACTTTGAGGGACTTTTATTTTATTGTAGGTAAAAGGGAATGCGAACGCATAGTAAATGAGAATTCTTTTTTTTAGATTAGATCTTCTATGGGATATGAAGTTAGCACCTGTTCAGATTATGCTCCAAGGTCCTTTCGTTTTTATATAAACCTTTGCTTTTCTTTAACATTATTTTGGGAAAAATACACATAATTTATTTGGCACCTTGAAAGAAACTTTATAACAGGGAACATATACAAACCTCATGCACCAGCATGGTTAGTTTTTAGAGATCATAATGCCCTATGTGTAAGTGAATTATAATGTTCTTTTGAACAGTCTTCCATTACCAATGATGTTCTATGAATAGTATCATCAAAAATAAGAATACTAGTATTATTTATTATCTCTGCATGCTGAATTATATTGTATCTGAACCAGTGTAAACTATATAAAATTAAAATGAATGTAAAGAAATTAGACATTACAATGTGCAAAATCTTACCTACCTATCAGCATAATACATATGTCAGAGCTGAAGGACCCCGTAAAAGAGCCTATACAAATATGGATTCAAGTTGATATTTAAATAGGTTTAGACATCCCCATTACCCATGTGACTGTCTTTACGCCTGATAATAGGCTGTTCAGACACTGAATACTGCCACATGGGTTTGGGGGAGGTGAGTTAGGGAAATGCTCATTCTACTCATACCTTTATGAAAAGGTCTGGCATCACATGGATTATGCTGACATGGATGGGCCTGCGCTTTATACTTGCCACAGTTTAGGGCCCGTTCATACCAAATGTGTTGGGGCTGTTTTGGCCACCTTTTCCAGTGCAGCCATAATACACATGCAAGGCCTCATTTTAAATTGGCTCAGCTTATTTAGCTTGTAGGACCGATAGTTTTTTTTTCAAGCAAAGTTTGCCTAAGCAGTGCCACATAATGAAATTAGAGCCTAATATAGATTAAATCAGTAATTTCGCTGCAAAATTAATTAGGTGAAAATCACTCCACTGATCCCTACACCTTACCAAAACAGTCAAGTCCTACAGATGAAACCTGTCCTGAATTAGATTAGATGGAAATGCTTATGTTTTCAAGCCTATTCATGTACTCATATAACCCACTCTTCACTATGGCAGTATTCTTGCCGTTGCCAACAGAATACATGAAAAGTTATTTGAAGAATAACTATAAACGAATTTTTGTCTTCTATCCATTTTAACACTTAACATCTTAACATCATAAAAGTGTTACTTGCAGCATTATGGTTGCTGAGCATCCTAGGTTGGGAACATGTGGCACAGCTAATATCGTTGTTCGAGAGAACTGTTGCTGAAAATGTGCTTTACTGTAGAACCATGCTCTCATTCCAGTATGGTTTTACATCCAATCCACATTGTTTTTGGCAACTGACTTACATATATAGTGTCTAATTCTTTTCCCAACAGATAAAAAAAAAAGCTAAAGTCAAGCAAAGTCATCTGTTTCAAAAGAAAGAAATCATCTGTCTGTCAGAAAACAAAGTTTACATTAGAGACTGTAAAAGTGTTAATACTAGCCTGTCTTTCTCCTTTTCATTTGGCAAAATTGATACATTGCATTGGAATTATCCAATTGATGCTACTAGTATTAAGTGGTCTTTGTGTAGGTTGTCTGAACTCTGGACAGGAGGCTTCTACATACTAAAGGATTCTCACAGTCACGTAGGCGTGTGATGCAGTTAGGTAGATCTGAGAATGAAGAACCACACCACAAGTGTGAAGTCCAAATACATGTTTATTCCAATGTAAATTCAGGTAGAAGATTGTACAAGAAAATAAAAGTGATTCAGAAACCAAACTTCACCCCCTTTATCAAGGTTATTAAAAATATATAATAAAATATTTAACACAGCAACACATTTAAGAGGAGGATAATATGGTGAGCCACGATGAGGCTGGGATTAGTGATACAATCTCTCTTGTGTTCCTCCTGGAGAGCACATGCTATCGTCACCATTGGATTACCAGTGACTTTAAAATCCTGCTGCTGACACTACAGACTAAACTTTTAATGGATGATTCCTGACACCATTATTAGCTCCTGCCACCTCTCCTGGCCCATTCTGATGTTCTAGCACTTTAAAGGTGCCACACAATATTTTCACAATTGGACCTCAGCTGCCAAATTTCTAATGTTTGCTACAGGGTAAATTATGTGTTGTCCTGCTGTCTCTCTTTCTCTCTCTTTCTTACATTGCACTCTTGCCAAGTTGTTCACATATCACCCAGCCATTGTAAAATATGGCTATTGTCTCTCAAATAATATACTCTAATATTTATTTCAAGATAAACCCTGCCTTGTTCCTCCCTCTTACATTACAGACTAACCAAGCTGCATACATGCTGGTTACATACTGCCCAGCCACTGAACAATAATGGTAGCTATTGTCTCTCATTGTAAGATAAAGCCCTGTCTCTATTTATTTTGTCTTCTATTCAACTGCACGTGTACTGTCCTGATAATAGCCAATTTCTACCAAACACATACCTTAAGTCTATATTTTGAATAGTTTGTGATTAATTGGGGATATGGGGATGGGAGGGGGTTTGGGGGATGTGGGGTTGTGATTTTGAATAGTTTCTGAGCACTCTGTTTTTACATTTTAATAAACTTCTAGGACAATGTAGTGTGGTTCTGAAAATAAACTTTACAAAGCTATACTATGAAACTGTTGTCCCACAGGCCAATTTTTACATGAGGGATTTGACTTTATTTTTTAAGCATTACATTGTAGATCTGCTCTAGCTGCTACTACCGCCGGTCTATTCAGGCATATTAACGCTGGATAAAAAAAGTCAGGTGTTGCTGCCACAATGACTTACAAAAGCCTTTTTTTCAAGTTGAAAGGAATCAGAGAGGGGTGCTGCTGTTGTAAGCCAAGCTAGATGTAAAAGTTATAAAACATTAGTTTCACATGCAAAATATGTGATGCCAGAATACAGTGCTGATGGCACTGTTTGTAAAAATTGTACTGTTCTGTAATACCGCACACACCAAGGCATATCTCAAGCATGTAATTTAGTGTTTTTTCCAAAAAAAGTCCCATTAAAAAGACCCCCTTACCTGCTGTACAGTATTTGTTTTTTGTTAAATGCCCTTTTTAAAAAATACCTTGCCTATTAGCCTTGAAAATGGCCATGCTCGGGATTCTCAGATTTGAACCAGGATTAAACCATGCCCCTCTTGCTAATTGAACCCAGATTCGCTTATCCCTCATTTTCTGTCAGGACTGCTGTAGGTACAATGGAGTGGATCGCAACTGCGGAGGTTTAAGTGGGGATGACTACTCAGGCTTGAGTCTCAGGCGTCACTCCCAATCTTATCAGGGAGTTTGGGACTCTAGCATCACAGCCGTCACGTAACAAAAAAGGTATAAGCAGAGCTATTACTGCATAGCCTTGCGTCACAAGGAGTAAACTGTAAATAAGGTAGTTGTTGTTCCACTCGGATCCTGGTATGCAAGTAGGATTCCCCCAAAAGTAACAGTTCATGGGTAATGCTAGACAGTCAGTATCATACACAAGGCTTCGGAATCAGAAGGTCAGCTTAAGGCTCCAACTGGAGCTGTACTTGCGTTTGGGAGTCCAGTTAGGGGTTCAAGGTGCAGGTCCAAGCGGCTAATCAGGAGGTGATTCAGTCCAGGGGGTCCCTGGAGACTTTGTTGGGGTGAGAGGAGGCAGCAGGCGTTCTGACTCCAATTGTGGAATGCCATGCTGCCCCAGCTGGGGGTATAAATAGCCAGAGGAGAGGGGTGGAGCTGTCTGGCCAGAATTAACGACTTCCACGGTCCACCGTGGAACGTAGGCCGCTCGCCTCACAATCAGGAAGTCGAGCGGCTTCCGCGCTCCACCGTGGAATGCAGAGCGGCCGTCCCAGAGGAGGGGGAGACCGGAGACGGGACTCATCACATTATCACAGAAAAAATGCATAATAAAAAAAAAATAAAAAAAACACTCTCAAGAACATGCTAAACAGCTTCAACAAACTGATAACAGTAATAAGAATCAAAAAATGTTCACCATAGTGTTTACATTTTTATTAATGTTATCAGTCTGTTGAAGACCATTTTGCGGGTTCTGTGATACCACTGAGAGTATTTTGGGGATTTTTTTTGGCATTTATCTATGATAATAGCCTGTCATGTTTGAATTGTTTTCCTTTTTTCCCCTTTTCTTCCTAATATTTATTATTGCATTCTTATTACTATATACGAATTATGGTTAACATTGTTATACTTTTATCTTTTCTTAATTTTTATTATTGTTATATTCCTGTTAATATGAATGATCATCACCGATTGCTTCCTCCACATGATCGGTCATAATCACTGGTGTAAGTTAATATTGTCTTCACCTTATTAACATTATTATTACCAAGGATTTATTATCATATTTATGTTTATAATAGGACCGCATAGTGTGGTCCCCAAAAAACGCTGGCGTTCTTGTACAATCTTCTACCTGATGTTACAGGTTGTAGCTGGACTTTTAACTCCTGACATGGCACTTCAATATTAGATCTGTTTTTTTCTCCTTTATAGTGCATATATACCAACAAAACTATGGTAATACATTTAGGTAGGATGTTATTTTGTAATTAACAGTATGGTTAGGCTCTTAGAGCTAACCCTTTTTCTAACCCTATGCTGACTAAGATTTACTAGGGAACAATGCAGATAAGCAAAAGAATACAACTTGGAAGGTATTTTAGGTCAGTCGCAGTACATTTCTATATCTGTTGAAAGGAGGGATTTGAATTGTATTTTAAAACATCTGGCCTATCACATTTTGGTCATCTCAGCAATGGATCTGAAGGTTACACTTTATGTTTATTAGCATCATCCAGATGGCTTTTTATGTCCTTAATAACTTTGTCCCTGACTAAGCCATGAACCTCTTGTTTGACAAACAGTAGGAAATATCCATTAGGTACTAAGGTATTTTGCAATCTTTCCAGAAGTTTAACACTTTGTGGTATTGCACAGCAACACATTGCAAGATATTCTAATTCTTTAACTGTCAATACAGCACTTAAATTGTTAAATCCAAAATAAGTATTATAATATACACAGCTGCCACTGAAAGTTTTCTGACACTCCTATAGTGACTGTCTAGTATTCTGTCATCTTTGGATGTACAAATTGCCTTCTGAGAATTCATTGTAATGCTTTTAACTTTCCAGGTGTATGATGTATGAGTTACCCTTAATGGCTGGTATGATGGATTAGTGGTAAATAGAAAATGTTCACCTGTACACAATTCATTTCAGATTTTGGAATATATTGTCTCAATCAGTCTGCATTTGGTATGCCAAGAATGTTCTTCTTTTAGTAAAGGGGTCAGTGGATAAACCTTTTTTTTTTGGTGGGAACCCCACGCAATTTTTTGTTTTAACTGGTGAGGGGTCCCTCCTAACATTCCTACCAGACCTAAAGGGTCTGGTATAAATTGGGGGGGAACCTCACACTTTTTTTTCCCTCTTCTGCAGACTGTAAAAAAAATAATATTTTTTTTCACCCTCCAATGTCACTTATTAGGATTCAAATGACAGTTTGACTTGTTTTACTATTTTTATTAGGAATACAATTACTAAGTGTGCATTACAAACCAATACTGGCATTAGTACAAGGAAAGTATAATAAAGCATTTCAAAGTGGTGATTAACAAAGATATCACTAAGCTATTTCATACTGGAATGGTGTAAAGGCTGCAGAAAAAGTTGAGGATATTATAAATCTGTGAAGAACAAGAGTAATACAAATATGTTCTGTCAAAATCCTTCTTCAAATCTAAGGAAAGGAACATATAACATAGAAAGCAATTGGGTTTTTCTAAAGTAATGAGTAATATTTAGGATTCAACATAAATTACTTACCTCCTGGGTATAAATCTAGTCTGATGAGACAGATTAATTTTCGGGAGGACCTTGCTTAATTTTGTAAATAACCATTTTGCATATGAAAAGGGAAAATGATTTTGTTAGTTTTGGATACAGTAGAGAAAGATTAGAACCTTTGTAATGTTTTTACTGCTGTCTGTGTGCCTGCTGACGAGACTTAACCCTTGCAATGGAGACAGTGAGTAAAGGGAAAACCAAACATGTTAAGTTGTCATCAAAACCAAGAGGTGAGGGGAAATGCTCCAATGGGAACAGCTGTTTCTTTCACAATTTTTTAAATAATAATTCTGTTCACTTTGGAGAGGTTTACTCTTGTTTTCCTGTTGTGCTTTCTGAACAAGAAGTTAGGGGAAATTTCTCCAGCAAGACACAGGAAGCAAAAAATAAGCTGGTAGAGGTTTTAACTCTAACCTACTCTGAACTTAGAAAATCATTTGATGTACACTTTAGGTACATATTAATTGATATAGATACATAAACTCTTAAAGGAGAACTATGGGGTTAGGGCTTTTCCCCATAGTTCTCCTTAGGGTAACGGGAGGACACCCTAAGCTCAGTATACCACGAGCTACAGCTCGCGGTATACTGAGACGCCGCAGCTGAAGAGGATCGCAAGAATTATGTCTGGATCTGCCCAGCTGCGTGAGTGACAGCAGGCTCTGCCTATCTAGAGGCAGAGCCAGCTGTACCCCCACCCTTCCCGATCCATTACCACCGGTCAGCGGTCAGCGGGGAGGGGGGAATCCAGCCCCTCACCTGTCACGACAGAGAGCCGTGACAAGTTTGGAGAAGTGAGCGAATGCCGGTATGTGTTCGCTCACTTCCCGATCTACTGAGCCGACCTGTGAGAGTCTCAGGTCACAGGTTGGCTAGAACTATGAGGTGAGTGAAAATCCCTCACCTCATAGTTCTCCTTTTATTATTCCAGAAAACTTGATTTTCCCTTTTGAAAGAGGGTGAAAGAGAGGCTAATTTAAAGACTATTAATGTAGTAGAAGGTTACATGCTTTAATTTGTAATTATTTTATCAGTTAAGAAGATCATTTGACATTGTTTTTCACATAAAGGTTGCTTTTCCAACTGAACCTAAAAGAGTGAGAGTGCCATGTAATAATCCGGGTAACTCAAAAAGGATTGTGGTACTCTATCTGGGGGTCCTGATTCATAGCTAGGAAACTAAATGTTGTAGGCTAAGCAAGCAACTATACACTGAACAATCAAAATGTCAGTGGTCCAGGTTAAGTTTACTCCAACTGCAAGCTCACATTAGACAGACATTCAGTCATATGTCTTTGTCCCTATATTTAGGTTTACTCTACTCTGTCACTTTTATTCTGTGGTTGATAAGACTTGGCAATATGGAGAATAAACACCCTGATTTAGAGCAACCTTTTAATTGTTTCTGTGGTCATTCATCCATATCCTTCAGTGGCGATGGTCTTTAATTTTCTTTCACCTTACTTTGTTGGCATAGCTGTTATAATAGGCTCTTGTGGGGGTTTGTGTTTTCAAAGCTGCAAAGTAAAGAAGCAATTCCATGTATTCTATCTAATAAACTTTAGACTTGTGCCTTAAACATTATTACTTTCTTGTTAGCAGAAAACAACCCGATTTCCACACAAAATGGAAACTTTGCTAGATGTAGATGATATATTAATGATCACTTTAGAGCAGCATTTCTTAACCATTCTATAGTTGTGTACCAATATACCAATGTTCCAGTCTAAATGCTGCAGGTTTAATTAAAGATCATTCAAAAATGTCCACATGCTCTCCACCTCCACCAGCATCAGGTCATGATATTGGGGTGGTTGATTTTTTAAAGAAGCACAGACTTCACATTGCAAATGAATGCTTACTGAAAGCGACACTAAACTCAGGAATTAAATCTTATGAATGCATTCAAGTGCTTTAACTATTAACAAAAATGTGGCTTATTTGGGTATCACTCAGCTGTAGATACTAAAATCATCTCTGAATTCATGCTGAAACTGTCCTTCATTCTGGAGGTATATCTGTATAAAATAAATAAACACAACTGGACTTGCTGTATTTTTCTTGACGTTTCGACTAGCTTGTTTCACTTGACCAGTGAAACATCTTCAGGAAAAATACAGCAAGTCCAGTTGCATTGATCTATTTTTTACAGATATACCATGACCTGGATGAATGAGAACCTTCACAGGCACTTTTGTTGCCCATGATCCCTATGTGTGTTGTAAAGTAGCCACTGCTCCAAGCTCACTCCTGTAATGGACTAAAATCTCAAATTCAGTTTACTAATTTATATTGAGATTGTAGTCTATCGTGGGAGCCAGCTTGGATCAGTGGCTACTTTACAACACACATAGGGACCGTGGAAAAGAAAGTAACCACCTTCCAGAAGAAAGGGCAGTGTCATCATGAATTCGGAGATGATATGAGAATCTACAGCTGAGTGATACACATATAAGTACAGGCTTGTTAGTAGTTAAGGTACTTCAGTGCAGTTTTAAGATTTAACTTACTAAAGAAGAAGCTGATGGGTTTGCTCCAACCATAACCAAAAAAATTCTTGTTTTTCTAAATTCCCATGATTGGGTATTCAAAGTAAGCACAAATGACCTTATTTACTGAGCGAAGTTAGTCTCTACATATTTAGTAAATTAGAAAATGATTCTTCTCTTTAATCCATGACCCACATAATATTATAGATTGAATTTTTAAAAATATATACTGCACTATGAAAATAATGATTACCCTTACAATAACTATTTGATGCTTAGATCTTACAGGCTCCACATTTTTTTCCCTTGAAAATGATTGATATGAAATTGATTGATGAGCTCAGGTTCGGACCGAACTCAGTGCAAAACTTGAGCTCCTCCTAACCCAACAGCTGCATGGTGGGGTATGCCCGTACAGCAGCTGATTGGGTCGAAGTTCCCATAGTACTTCCTTGTTCGGAAGAGCTTAAATTTGAACCGATTTTGGTCTGAACCGGAGCTCATCCCTATTGACTGTGTATTCAAACAATAGTATAACCTTAAAATTCCAATGTAGAGCCGCACATCCGACAGTTCATGAAAAAAAATCAGATTTATTGAAAGTTCATAGCATCTAAGTACACAGTAAAATCATCCCACACTGACCCTATAGCCTTTCACGCTTTCCACCAGATAGGCTTAATCATAGAGGCATTCATTCATTGACATGAACCTCTATGATTAAGCCTATCTGGTGGAACGCGTGAGAGGCAGTAGGATTGGTGTGGGATGATTTTACTCTGACTTAGTGTAATGCAGCTTATAACTCTCTCCTAGCAGCATCCAAAGCTGCCTGTGACACTCTCCCAAACAGCAGCTGGCTGCTTGTCCAATATGGCAGCCGCAGGGTGCAGTATCTTCTCCATCCTCTCCTATGGGAGTGCGCTCTGCATCAGCTCCAAGTTTAAATTGCAGATCTGTTTTACAGGAGATGTGTGAATGCTCACCTGTCACCACACCCTCTCTGATAGCTGCTAATCAGCAGACCCTTCCTATAAAGCACTGCTGCTCAGAGAGCACAGTGCTCAGTTATTAGTGAGCTTCCCAGAGTTCAGACCTGTGTTCCTGACTCCTCAGCATTCAGACCATTGTTCCTGTATTCCTGATTCCTGCTTGTTGATCGTTTCTGTTATTTGACTATGAAAACTGGACTTCCCTTATCGGCTTGACGCTAGCGATTCCTGGCACATCCACTCCATGGGTGTTCATCCCTCGCAATTGGGCTCCATACATATATATATTTCCTGCAAGTGCCTGACACTTAGATGATATGAATGTTTAATAAATCTGATTTTTTTATGAACTGTCGAATGTGTGATTCTACGTTAGAATGTCAGGATTTAGTTACACCAGCATATGTTTGAAGCCTGCACCTGATTGATGTGACTGGTTGGGTCGGTGTTTTCCAACTTTTGGCATTGAGTGGTGTATACTTTGTAGTTCAATAATAGTTTACCCTTATTAATTAGGCTAAGTGAATACATAGTAGGTGAGGTTGAATAAAGACACAGGTCGATCAGGTTCAACTTATATAGTGTGTGTGTGTAATGCTAGCAATTCTCATAACCCTGTATATTTTGTAAACAGAGATATCCATCCAAGTGTTTTTGAAGCTGTTAATGTTTTCTGTTAATAGAGCTATCTGTGGAAGTGAATTACACATTTTTACCATTCTCACACTAAAAAAACCCTTGTGCAGTTTAGAATGATACCTTACCCACTCCAGTTTCTTGTTTTGCCCTCACGTCTTTCTCAAAGTTTTTGGTTTAGGTAGTTCATTCCCAATACTTCTGTTTGTAAATTGCGATCATGTCATCTCTTAATTGTCTCTTCTGTAAGGAGAGTAAATGTAATTTTTGCAGGATTTCAAAAGTGAACATTCTTTACTAGTGTAGGTAGAACTGTAACAAAGGGATGTCCTACTAGGTCTAAGTATCAGACTGTGGATTAACATATGACATTGGTATTGCCCAGTATCAGAAGACTGTTAACTAACAAAATTAATCTTTCTCCTGGTCCAGGAACAGACACTAAAGGACATTTCTGAAAGTTGTAGAAAGTTTATGGAAAATAACTTCTCCAAGGAAATGATCAACAGCTGGAAGTGTGCTGATCTCCCTTTAATCTGGTTGCCAACACTCGTCATGCCTATCTCAAGCCCGCACAGGGGACAACGGAGCCTGGGATAGCCTGCAGCAGCAGTGGAGGGAGCGCACACTCTGAAGCTGCATACAAGTGATCATGATGTTGGTGTAGGCACTTCAGGGCTGTGCCATTATATACTATACATATTATGATACTGAAGTGGTTAAAGTATCACTATCATTAAAACTGAACTCTGGGGAAAAAAACATTTTTTGACATTTGCCACATAAAAATAAATGACCTCTAATTATGGGTGTCCCATGTGGATGCTGCTGGATTAGCAAAAAATATTGCTTTCATTCATTGCAGAAACTAGTGTAAGTGCCGAACTTCTGGTGCTCACCTTGTTAAATCACAAAGGCGCTCTGTGAGTGGGGAGAGGAGGGGATGGGTGAGGGAGATACATGTCACAATCTCCCCTCATCCATTCACAGAGTTTCTTGATCTGCATCCACACATGGGACAGCCATCATTAGAGATAATTTATTTTTCCATTTTTCCATGGCAAACATCTATATTGTTTTTTCCTGGAGTTTTTTTTTCTAATGTATTTTGTATAGGGTTAATGCATATATTGTTAGTATTCAGATCAAGAATTCCTTTTTAAACTTACACACCTTTCTTTATATTTTCCTCCACATATACATGCAGACCAAGCTGTTCACAAAAATGTCAAGAGTTGGAGCAAATACACCAATCCCAGGGGTGCTTGGGCAGTGTTGCACCAACAATTCTTTCTTTATTTTAATGAAAATGTAAACCAAATAAACAAAATATGACTATTGTAAACAACTGTAGCAATCTCATAGTTTATCTTAACTTTGTTTACTGTCACTTTTGCTGGACAGCTTGGTCTGCATGTAAATCACACCAATTTTAACCATATACAGTTATCAGAATACATCTTTTGCAATAATGGTCCTTTAAAGAGATAGTTTACATCCAAACTAAAAATGACAATTTGTGCCCCCAGGAAGTATTTGCCACAGTGTGCTAATATAAAAAGCATATTAGCACATTATGGCTGACTTATCTTGCAGTCGATCCCCTCCAGAGCTATGTCACTGCTCTTTTCAGCCACCAGTGTTTCCATCTTCACTTAGTTGTTTTCCTAGTTCAGCAGCTTTGGCCTCTTGATTGGCTGGGGCAGGATGAGTATGGGATTTTTCAGCACCGGATTGCACCGAGCTTGTGCAATGAGATGCGCATGCTTGGCTCAATGCACACAAATACTGACAGGCAGAGAGACATAAGTCATAAAAAGCCTACTTGTCAGCACTTTTTTTTTTCTAACTTTACTTTCACTTAAGGTGCTTAAGTATACCAGGTACTTAAAGTACTACTTACCAGGGTAAGTTGGAGCCTAAAGTAAAGAGGAAAGAAATATGATGTTTTTCATACATGCTGGAGGCTTAACTAAACTACCTGGCAATGTCATATTTTTTAAGCTAACACTATTGTTGAGATATCTGTGCTTGAGTTTCTTAGTCTGCACACGTGCCGTGAACATTGAGGAA
The DNA here is from genome assembly GCF_000935625.1 of Nanorana parkeri. Taxonomy (NCBI): domain Eukaryota; kingdom Metazoa; phylum Chordata; class Amphibia; order Anura; family Dicroglossidae; genus Nanorana; species Nanorana parkeri. Next base: position 660,374 of record NW_017307253.1, read on the forward strand.
CCAGGATCTTTGTGATGATATTTACATTTAATTTGTATACAGGAGAATGCACTGAAGGTTCTAAAACAAGCAAGAATGGATGGGAACACCCCAAACTCCTACGTGGACAGGAACAGAGTCAGGAGTTATGGTTGTAAGATCACACTGTTGGAGTATTGAAGGCATATAAGAAGCCAAGGACTAGGGTGGACTAGTATTTTAAAGTCTTTATTTATATATGGAGACAGTACATGGATATTAAACTAGCCACTAAGCTGTTGTAAAAAGCAAGTGAAACATTTACCTTTCATTCATAGAAGACATTTGAACTGCAGACTTGAACTGATGTTACTAAAAAAAGACCAGAAGAATGCAAAATGAAAGACATCTCCAGCACGCTGGTAACTATCAGTAAAACTATCCCTGTGTCACATATACTGTATCTTCAAATTTCAAATCTATGGAGTTAGTTGGAGGCATTATTGGTGGGTGTATTATCCAATAGCAATCATAACACAGTATTGTATGTTTTACTCCCAATATCTGTTGTTTCCATGCATCACTTAATCATTCATTAGAAATTTCTTGGTAGAAAATTTGGTACATTCTTAAATAACCTTGGTGCTATGCACCAAAATCATTTCAGCACTTGTTACAATTCTTGACTTTTGACTGTGATGCGGCAATTCATAAAATCTCTAGAGACAAGCTACATCGACTCCCACCACTTTCTTATTAGTTGAGAGTGGTTTCTCATATACGTATCACGATAATAACTTGTCATTTATGTTTTTCAAGTCATCTTCATTCTACCATTACCCAGTCACTTCAATTTATAATAACACTTGTAAATTTCATTATTTTTCTTCTTAACGACCTGTGCTTCAATTTCAAAATAATAAACAGAACATAAAATGAAATCTTAATGCATAGGAGACTGAAAAGTTTGTAGTGGGAACAGATGGTGCATCAACCTTACGTATGTATACAAATCTTCTTAGCCTGTGCTTTTATTTTCTCCTCTTTATAAATGCAAATAATGTGGCCCCAGATATCACTGTTTAGATTACACTCTCTCCTTATCACTGCTGATCAATGTGACATTTGCCGTTAACATAAAGTGGGCTCTCATTTAATGATGCTAATGTGTCCTTAATGTCAATATAAATGGGCCTCCTTTGTAGATACTTAGAAATAAAAGGTCCCAGGGAGACCAGTTTAATATATGGCAAACATATTATAGACAGCCTAGGACTGTTGTACAAAAGAATACGTACCGACTTATTATATATGTCACATGGGTATATCGGAAAATTAAACGTTAAATACGGCAGCCTATAAAACGATTCTGTAAATTATGTCTTTACTATAGAGAGTAGTGATTAGGGATAAACAAAATGATGAGTTTTCATTTACCAAAAATTTAGGAAAAAAAATCATGAGATTTAAGCAAAATATCACTATTTTGGTTAAATGCGTAGGAGTCAACGAGAAAAGGAAAATTAGGGTGGGCGTCGGTTTTATTCAGGGTGCAATATGCTTTAAAAGGCCCCTGAGCATTACAGAAGCTCCTACCTACTAGCCTGGGCCTGTTATTGTGCTTCTCTTTAGCCTTAATATTTTACTGTTTTCACAGAAAGAAAAAACTAACAGTGATAAAGTAAATAAAAAATGTAAATGTCAAACCACATATAACAAATAAATCAAATAAATACCACCCTCCAAACCCCCCCCACTAAATTAAATAAAATAAACCACCCCCCCAAATACCAAAACACAACCTCTAAATAAGATAGCACACTTCCCCAAAGAATCTCCAAATGAAAGTGCTATATTACTGGTCTCCCACCACATGCTGTGTTTCCTCCCTGTATCATTACCAGACACAGTAACAGCTAGCACATCACTAATCTAAAAATCAGTTCAAAAGGGGCAAATACCAATTTTTTTTTACCAAAGCAACCCTGTTAAAACACTCCCACATTTATTGAAGGAGTTTAAAGTCACCACTAACCTTTCCAACTTTACATTTCATTTTGAAAAGTTACTAGCTTTCAACTTTTTCTTGCAAACCTCAAATTTATTTCCAATTAAAACTGGGCTTCCCCGGAATCAAATAGATGGGTAGTGCTCACCCCCAAAGGAGCCGCTGCATATGAATTACGGTAGGTTCTCCTACCTGTTTTGCCAGCCAACAGCCCTTTTCCTTAGCTCCAGCAAGACCAGTACATTTAGGATAGAACAAGCTTGAGTTGTAGGGTCTTTTTAGTATTTATTGCTCAGTATCAACTAGGAGAGAGGGTTGGGGTTGCAGGATACCCGAGTAACAAAAATAAATGACAGTGTCTTCACCATTACATCACAACAGTAGTAACAGGAAGCAAAGGGTCCTATGAGAGCGACCCGTGATAGGTAGTAGCACCAGAGAACAGCCAGCAACAGTCCAAGACTCTGAAGGTGAACAGTCACAGGACTTGCAGTGCACCAACTGGCTTGTCTTCTGTATAATATCTGAATATGTGGTGAGGGATCTCTTACAGGGTCCAGACAGCAGGTCTAACCAACTCCTCTGCGACACTCATCAGCAAGCAGATTCTTCCTCCAGCCCAGCTTCCATCAGGTTTCTTCTCAGTAACATCTTAGGCCTCTTGGCCCCCAGCATCTGCCACATGCTGAGGCCTAGGCCAGGCATCTTACAGCACACAGACCTCCTCCCATTGAGAAGCCCCAGGGGAGAGAGAGAGAGTTCTGGAAGGCAATCCCAAATATATATCACCTTCCTCCAGCCATTCCTCTGAGTGAGCCTGCTCAGGGATTGGTCAGAGTCTGATGCACATTCATAATCTGAGGATTGATCTTCCCACACTGTATGCTGAGGTACCAACCCAACAACAGGTAGAATCAATCAATCTACCAGATTTAGGAAAACCTGCAGATCTCAGAGTAATCAACATCCAGACTGTCTACAGTCCAGAACAAAACACTAAATTTAATAGTGACATAGGAGGGGGCTCTACAGATACAAACCAAAGTTATAGCAAAACTATAAGAGATTTTCTCTCCCAATTTCATCCTACTCTTTAATAAGATCAAGAGACCTCCCAGATTGGGATCAATCCACTTATTACTGCTGTGGATAATGCAATATTATACTCCTTTGGTTACTGAACATTTCTTTACTCTAAAGACTTTAAGAGGATTCACAGTTTTGTACTGTATTTTTTTTTCAGGTAGCCCATTGATTTTGTATAGGATGCCAGCGCAGCATACTGCAATGTATGGTATGTGCATTGTAATATTTTGCAGTGAGGCCATTTTGCATGCTACTGTACAACGTATTTGGTGGCAATCACAATGGATAGCACCATAGATAGAGCCATGCATTGATTCGTATTACCACAACATGATTGTCTGAATGTGTGTTAATACAATGAAACATGTGTTCATTACCCAATAATCTACAAGGGAATTATAAAAACAATAGATGGGGTGAGTACGGTGTCATCCTATAACAGGAAGTGCCTGAACAAGGACATTTATGGTCGGATCACAAGGTACTTTTTTAATAAAAGCTGCAGATTTAACAATATTGAAAATTACTTTTTTGAAATTGCATTAACATGCCAAAGTCTATCTAAGCCAACAAAAGACCTATTATATATCAGCATAAAAGTCCTTACATGTGGTTGTTGTATTAGTTTCCCTTTTTAACACATTTTTTCTTTACTTCACATGATGATCCGGCAATTAACACACTTTTTGTCCTAGGGTGGCAAGGTAATGCACCATACTGTATCTCTGGGGAAGCAACATTGTTACCCTTGGCTGCTCTCCTGGTTTGGACAACAAACACCCCCCTTCTCGTTTACATAGAGAGGAGGGGTTAAGTAGTTCAAAGATGATAGCTTGGGAAGCTAATAATATTTTTTGATGTATCAGTTCAGTTTAAAGGACACTTGAATTCTGGCAGTATCAACAGGTATGTTTCTGTACTTGTAGGATATGAACTTAGGTAAGGTGCAATATATTGCATTTCTGCTTTTGAGTTTAGATACTTTAAGGCTGGATTCATACCTATCAGTTTTGGTGCATTGAATTAATGCACCTTATTGTGCATGCTATTGTCCAGAATCGACAAAAACTGGCATAGAAACGCAGCGCACAACAATCCATGGTAGTGTGTTACTGTGCATTGTGTCGTGCTGGAATGCAGGTATGTTTGTAAAGTGTGTTATGGTGCCATTCATAATGACTCAAAATTAATGGCTTTCTGAATGAATGGCACCGCAGTGCACCAACACGCATAACATGTTAATGCAATGCATAGGTGCGAATCCAGCCTCAAGTTTTCATGAGATTTTATTTATTGATATTACACATATAATTTAATGAACTGTCTTTTTTTCCAAAAAAGGTTATGGTCTATTATTGTATGAAATGTAACAAAAGTGAATTATACAGATTTCTTTACATTACATTTTTCACACATATTACCCAAAAGAGTCCATATTTAACCCCTTCATGACTGAGGCCCTTTTTTCAATTTTTGCACCCATGTTATATTCCACATTTTAGGCCTGAAAATGACGTAAAACCCCCCAACATTATATATTTTCTGAATGCCAAGACCCTATAGAATAAAATGGTGGTAGTTGAAAATTTTTATGTTGCGCAATATTAGCGCAACTCCTTATTAAACCCCAAAATTTAGTGACAAATTTAATTAAATGCCCCAAAACACAACAAATTACCCATTTTTTAAATGAAATATAAAAGATGAGGTTACAACGAGTAAAACGATACCCAACATGCCCAGTTTACAGATTGCGTGCGACCGTGAAACGGCGAAAAACTGCAGTACCCCAAAAAGTCAATAAAAGACACTTTAAAAGCCCCCACAGGTCATCAATTTAGAAATACCCCAAAATACTGTCCCTAGGATTATTGCTCTCACCCCGGCGTGCGCGGCGATACCCAACATGTGTAGCGCGTTCGTCGTTTTCATGCGTAGGCGCACCCGACGCGTGTTTACGTGGCGACGCGCGTGCTCGCGGGGGCGGGGTACTTTTTAAAATTTTTTTTTATTATTATTAGATTTATTTTATTTCATTTTAATTTTAAAAACTGTTTTTTTTTTTTTTTTTACTTTACTTTGACTGCTATCACATGGGGGGGCTTGCAAGCCCCCCCATGTAATAGCAGATGGTGGTGACAGGTCCTCTTTAAGGTGATGCTGGGGGTCCAAAAGACCCTCAGTGTCACCTTTACACTGGAAATAAGCTATTGAAGTGCAGATCGAACTTCAATAGCTTATAGCTGGGCTGCAGGAGCCCAGAACTGACAGCCCAGGGACCGGAAGTGATGCAATCTGCATCGCTCCCGGTCCCATAGAACGGGGAGGGGATCGATGAACGGAAGTTCGTCGACCTCCTCCCCAGCTCCCCGCGGACACAAAGATCGCCGGTCCCGGGCCCGTAGGAGGGGCAACGGAGCCCCCTAAGTCGGACAGGTAAGTCGCCAGGATCGCTTCTGTTGTAAAGCCGACAGTCGGCTCTACAAGTTTAAACAGAGTCCCGGTGGCAAAAGTCGCCGGGAGTCTGTTTAAACAGCCCCGATGCTGGCGACGTACACTGTACGTCGTCAGTCACGAAGGGGTTAATCACATGTATTGGTTAAATTCAATAGGATATGCAGCTCCTGTTTTACTTGTGACTTCTTCCTGCAGGGTCAGCCATTTGAAATGATGCGATCACTGGCAAACATTAACTACTTTTAATGTTTCAATCAAAGTTAGCTTATGCATAGCTCTATAGTCCTTAATTCATCCCCTTCTCCTTTGTTTATAAACATCTGAAAAATTCATTTCATTGTTTAAAAATATAAGCAATTCCCAATGATTATTGGATGGATACTTTACAGTGAGCAGCTTAATAACTTACATAAATACTTTAGCTCACAGAAATATTTTATAGAACAAACACATGATTTTAAAAACCTCAACAGCATAAAAAAGTAACATTTGTTACAAATATTTTTTGTTTTACTTGCTACTAATAATTATATATAATAATTATTATTATTATAATAATATATATATATGTGTGTGTTAAAACATGTATGATTGCATCAACGTACCTGAAATGTGCAGCTTTTGCACTGAATTTTCTTGAGTGCTCTGTAAAATAGGCTATTATGCGCCTGCACTAACTTCATATGGAGGTCTAGACAAGGATTGAAAGTGTTGCGCTTAAGAGGGCTGCAGGGCAGAGGTTAATGTAACAGGAGTCGGCCTAGTCAGAGGTCAGGAAAGGTGGCTTGTTAAGCAAAACGACTCCTAATGACTTTTAACCACTACTGAAAAAGAAATAGGGCAGTTAATAACTTCCGAGCAGCAAAGACTCTAGGGAAATCCAACATTTTATACTGAAATAAAATGATGCAATTCATGCTACTCTGTTTAGTACAAATAATTGTCATTTTGGAGACAACCGGTCTAAAAATGCTATCTGTGATACCCTTACCCCCACAGCCAGCATCACAGGGAGGTGTTAGAGCGCTATGGCTCCCCAAACTGAATTGTAAATATCCCTACATTGTCACACTTGGGGGTTGATTTACTAACCTTATAAACACACCACGAACATGTATACACCTCTGTAGTGTGTTCCCTCCCAGCATGATCTGTGGGTGGAATCTAAACACCTTTGTAGTGTGTACACACCCAGCAGGTGTGTTGTGCAAAGCCCTGCATGAATTGCAAGGTGATGTTGTGTAAATTAGCTCTATGTTGTGTTGCTTGCGTTGATGAATGCATGAGCTAACCATTTTTGTCTAAACTGTGAAGCAGCATTATATACTGTATGCATCATGTGCATGATTTTTCCATATATGGCATTAGTGGAAATATGCTTTTAGAGACTTTTTGGTTGATAAATACGTTTTGCTGTGTGAAAATCACATGCATCTGGTGCGTGCGTGTGTTTAGGTTAGTAAATCACCCCCTTGGAGTCTCTCTAGGTTTTGCCTAGTGTCTGTGGGAACTATAACCTTAGAATACATCTTTTGCTCTTTGAATGTTAACCACATCAGAGGCAGAACTGAAAAAAAATGAAAAGAAAGGTGGGGTTTTGGAAGCACCAAAATGACAAAAATAGTATATAAAAGATATATTTTTAACAATTTTAAAAGAGGCTCATAGCCAATTCATAAAAGTAACAGTAGCCAGCTGAGTAGATAAATCCCTCTATGGCCATTAAAAGAAACCATGATTCAGATATAGAAAACCAATATTAAACATGATCTGGGTTCAACACATGGAAAAATGATGCATTATCTGGATTAAGGCAAATCAAGACCTTATATCATAATAGACATAACATAGGTAGTAATCATGTAAGTGAAAAATACTGTTGGAAGGGTTGGGTGTGGAAGAGCAGTTTCGACGTTTCGCGCTTGACGGCGCTTCTTCAGGAGGAGGAAGTTATCTACATGATTCAAAAAAGGATATACATATATAATCATAATCTACAATACAAAATCTTAACTCAGTGGGGGTGATTTACTAACCTAAACACAAGCACGCACCAGGTGAGTGTGCATTTTTACACAGCAAAACTTATTTATCAACCAAACACAAGCAACACCCGGAGCAGACAAGGGGAGGTCAACACCATAAACACACAAAGGTCATGAGGACAATTTTTCTTCCTCCTCCACCTACACCAAGGGCTTCCGCCCATGCACCCTTATCACGTGCACATACACAAGGGGTTGACAACACCCCAACGATATCTTACACAACACGCCATGAAGAGTCACGTAACCATAAGGATAACCATTCGCTTTCACTAGACACAACACACCTGGGCACTACCTCGGTTAATTTTTTAGGGGTCGCGACAACGGACAACAGGAAGACGGGAAACCTAGATCCCTTCCTAGTGAGAACAAATTGGAAGTAATAAATCTCTCAGGTTATCCCTTAGATGAATCACAGCTGCAGGTTTTGAAATTGGGCCTACGTTTGTGCCCTATGGACAATTTCTGTCTCAATATTTTTATTGAAATTTTTTTAAAAATGA
>NW_017307254.1:0-3546 GCF_000935625.1 Nanorana parkeri
AGTCACGTCTCGGTCTTTCCACACGATCCTTTTCTTCTTCAGTCACTTCTCCTCTCTTGCAGTTGAACACTCGTCCTTCACTTTGTTCGTCTGCACCGCACACTCCGGCCTCCCGCTCGGCTCCCCCGACCTCTGGTCCCGCACCCCCTTGCGTCTCCTTGTCCGTTCGTCCGCACCAGCCTCCGGTCTCCCGCCTTCAGGTCCCGTCCTCCGGACCGGTCCCGACGTCTGGTCCGCCCCTCACCGGATCGTCCACCACTCTCCCTCACGGATCCTCTTCCTCGGGTCCCTCCGGTCCTGGATCTCCGGTCCCGCACGGGGAGTTTTGCAGCCTGCAAAACTCCCCACAGATCCTGCACAGACCCCCTGAGATCCGGCAGACTGCAGAGTCTCAGGGGGTCTCTGCAGGATCTGTGGGGGGCTTTGCAGGATCCGTAGGGGGCTCTTCAGCCTGCAAAGACCACCACAGATCCTGCACAGCCCCCCTGAGATCCGGCAGACTGCAGAGTCTCAGGGGGTCTCTGCAGGATCTGTGGGGGGCTTTGCAGGATCCGTAGGGGGCTCTTCAGCCTGCAAAGACCACCACAGATCCTGCACAGCCCCCCTGAGATCCGGCAGACTACTCTAGAGTAGGGTTGTAGGTAACCAGGGGGCGTAGATAAGGGGAGGATAGGAGGCCCCCCCCCCAGAGGGTCCTGGCAGTGGTGTAGCGAGAGGGGGCAGAGGGGGGAATGTGCTCCCGAGCGGCCGTCTGAAGAACATCCACAGATGGACATGGCCATCTAAAGGGATGCCGGGGATGTCCTGTTTGATAAAACATCGGCCACTGCTGGAGGAGAACTGATGCAGATATTGTATCACACAGGGCATCCCCGGCATCCCTTCAGACGTGCATATGCCTGCCTGGCCCTGGATTATTTGTACAAGCCTCAGTGCGGGCTCTGCATGGGGCAGGGTGTCCTACCAAGATCAGAAGGCTGCATAGAGACAGAGCAGGCAATCAGGTAACAGAGGAGGGCAGGTGGGGGGGTTTTTGTATTATCTGTGATTAGTCCAAAAGTCCACTGTGTTGCAAAGTCCAGAGTCTAGTGCTTTCCTATGTCCCAAGTCTAGTGTGTTCCTAAGGGTCTGTGCACACCTAGACGACACATCACCGCACGTCAATCATGCACGATTCTGCCCGGTCAGTAGTCGCCTAGGCGTGCACCGATCGTGCTGTAGGTGTGCCATTATTTTCTAATTGCAACCTAGTCGCCGAGTGGATTGCGCTAAAACAGCCGCGCGTTGTTTACCTTTTTTCTGCATGGGGATGTCACCCCATTGAAATCAATGGGGCCGCACGGCAATCGCGGCTAGACATGTGCACTGCCAAAAAATTTGTTTAGTTTCGTTTCGTTTTAAATTCGGATTTGTGTTATTTCGTTTTTCGTGATTCGGGTGTGAAAGTCAATTCGGAATTCGGACTAAATTCGCTAGCGGTAGTTCGTTCGAACGTTCGTTTCGTTTTCGTTTCTTATTCGTTTCGTTCATTCGTTTCCAGCAAAGTGACATTTGAGGGGGAAAAATGTTTTTCTCCTCTAAGGTCACTTTGCTCCAACGAACGAAACGAATAAGAAACGAAAACGATCGAACAAACTACCGCTACCGAATTTCGGAAACGGAAATTCGGATTCGTTTGCATTCGTTATATCTGTAATTCGGAATTCGGATACATCCGAATGTCTGAATTTCCGAAAATTCGTCCGTATTTCGATTCGGACCGAAACGAATCGCACATGTCTAATCGTGGCCTGCATTGTGCAGGACCGTGCGATCCCAGGAGTCGCGTTCCCGGATCATGTAGGCCTGCACCGGGCCTGAGTCTACTACATTCTAAGTCCAGAGTCCAGTTCGTTCTAAGTCCAGAGTCCACAGTCTGTACTGGAGGGCAGGCTCATAAAGAGAACCTGTCCCCTCCGAATGCTATCACACAGGGACTTGTTAATCCCTGTGTGATAGCAATAAAAGAAAAAAAAAACTGTTAAAAAGTAAAAAAAAAAAAAAAAATTATTTGTACAAGCCTCAGTGCGGGCTCTGCATGGGGCAGGGTGTCCTACCAAGATCAGAAGGCTGCATAGAGACAGAGCAGGCAATCAGGTAACAGAGGAGGGCAGGTGGGGGGGTTTTTGTATTATCTGTGATTAGTCCAAAAGTCCACTGTGTTGCAAAGTCCAGAGTCTAGTGCTTTCCTATGTCCCAAGTCTAGTGTGTTCCTAAGGGTCTGTGCACACCTAGACGACACATCACCGCACGTCAATCATGCACGATTCTGCCCGGTCAGTAGTCGCCTAGGCGTGCACCGATCGCGCTGTAGGTGTGCCATTATTTTCTAATTGCAACCTAGTCGCCGAGTGGATTGCGCTAAAACAGCCGCGCGTTGTTTACCTTTTTTCTGCATGGGGATGTCACCCCATTGAAATCAATGGGGCCGCACGGCAATCGCGGCTAGACATGTGCACTGCCAAAAAATTTGTTTAGTTTCGTTTCGTTTTAAATTCGGATTTGTGTTATTTCGTTTTTCGTGATTCGGGTGTGAAAGTCAATTCGGAATTCGGACTAAATTCGCTAGCGGTAGTTCGTTCGAACGTTCGTTTCGTTTTCGTTTCTTATTCGTTTCGTTCATTCGTTTCCAGCAAAGTGACATTTGAGGGGGAAAAATGTTTTTCTCCTCTAAGGTCACTTTGCTCCAACGAACGAAACGAATAAGAAACGAAAACGATCGAACAAACTACCGCTACCGAATTTCGGAAACGGAAATTCGGATTCGTTTGCATTCGTTATATCTGTAATTCGGAATTCGGATACATCCGAATGTCTGAATTTCCGAAAATTCGTCCGTATTTCGATTCGGACCGAAACGAATCGCACATGTCTAATCGTGGCCTGCATTGTGCAGGACCGTGCGATCCCAGGAGTCGCGTTCCCGGATCATGTAGGCCTGCACCGGGCCTGAGTCTACTACATTCTAAGTCCAGAGTCCAGTTCGTTCTAAGTCCAGAGTCCACAGTCTGTACTGGAGGGCAGGCTCATAAAGAGAACCTGTCCCCTCCGAATGCTATCACACAGGGACTTGTTAATCCCTGTGTGATAGCAATAAAAGAAAAAAAAAACTGTTAAAAAGTAAAAAAAAAAAAAACGAAAACATTATTAATGATAATAATCCGCAGAGCCCAACTTGAGACCCCCACAGCCCACCTGCGAGGGAGGAGAGGAGCAGAGGCATGTCCTCAGCGTGCGTGGCTTGAGCGGCGTGGGCGTGCGGCTCGTGTGAGGAGCCGCGAACAGGCAATTAAATTGATAGCCGACTAATCGACAATGGAAAAGGTTGACAACGTGTTCCATAGTCGATTTTAATCTACTAAATCGAATAGTTGTTGCAGCTCTACTTCTGAGACTCAGCACAGCCCTCCTAAGACTCCACACAGCCATCCTGAGACTCCACACAGCCATCCTGAGACTCCACACAGCCATCCTGAGACTCCAAACAGCCCACCTTATACCCCGGCT
>NW_017307254.1:3671-11970 GCF_000935625.1 Nanorana parkeri
CCCCTCTCCGATCCGCCAGCGCTGACTGGCGGAACGGACGGGGGAGGGGGCGGGTACAGCTGGCTCTGCCTCTAGATAGGCAGAGCCAGCTGTCAGTCACGCAGCTGGGCGGATACCGGCATAATTGTCGGGATCCGCTTCAGCTGCGGCGTCTCAGTATACCGCGAGCTACAGCTCGCGGTATACTGAGCCTAGGGTGATGGGAGGACGCTAATTTGTGTCCTCCCGTTACCCTAAGGAGAACTATGGGGAAAAGCCTTAACTGAGCCTTAGTTCTCCTTTAACATATAAATTGCCCATGTCCTGCTGCCACATAGTAAGCAACGTCAGGAACAGGGTCATGCATGTGTTCAGTATGTTTGCACGTATGCTGAACTGTAAAATAATGTTTTGCCACGAACAAAGTCTAAGATTACAAACTTGTATGTAAAACAGTGAAAACCAGGTGACCCCAACACAGGTTACTGTGTACAACATTTTCACAAAAAAATTTGTATAACTGCCTCAAATGCCTTGCAAAAAAAAATCCTCTCCCATTCCACCCCTGTACATTTCTTACATACCAAAAAGGCCCCTTTTCTTGCCTGAATCTGCAGTCATGTGGCAGGTCAAGTCCCAGGTGTACCATGTAGAGATCAGACCTCCAGTGCCCACATCTCTTAATGGTGACTTGGGCGCTGGCCATTGACTGGCATAATCCAGAAGTGTCCATCACAGCAGGGCCCGCTGTGGCCGCAGCTGCGGGGTCTCCCTCACTCCAGCAGCGGGGGTCACAGGCCGTTTGTGTCGGCATCGGAGAGGCCCGGGTGGCAATTGCCACCCTGCCCCCCGGCCCAGTCCACCCCTGTGTGTGGCAGTGATTTAAAGGGACCAAGCAAGACAACCTTTCTTTTGGGTTTTCAGGTTTTATATTTAAGATTAAACAGTTTTACAACACAGCAGCTGTCCAACAACAAAAGCACAGCATAATAAGGAAAATGTGCTGGTGATACGGGATGCAGAATGTGTCACTCCAAATGCAGAATGGAAAAGGGTCCTTCCCTAAACTACAACAGTCTCCAGGCAGAAATGAAAGTTTTGCAGACATGCATATCCTTCAGCACAAATTGTCTTTTTCAAAAACAGAAACGCTTTAATTACACATTGACCACTTGCTGACCAGGTGTTAAATCCCCTTCCAGGACAAGCCATTTTTCAGTATTCAGCGCTGCGGTACTTTGACTGACATTTATTCCGTCATGCAACGCTGTACTGAAATTAATTTTATACCATTTTTGTGGGACAGATAGAGCTTTCTTTTGGTGGTATTTAATCACCACTGGGATTTTTATTTTTCATTATATAACAAAAAAAGTACAGTAAATATTGGAAAAAAAAGCATCCATGTCAAGCCTTAAAATTGAGCACGCCCACAAAATCGCAAAAAACTACTAAAATTGGCCATAGGCGACGCTTTATAAGCTTTTACTGCTCATCAGTTTAGTGCTGTGATTGATGTCCCCAGAATTATTGCTCGCACTCCAATGTTCGCGGTGATATGTAATATGTGCGGTACAATGGGCGCAATCGTCTTTTGCGCCCATAGGTGCACCTGACGCATGTTTGCGTGTTTATGTGGGGACGGGGGACTTTAACTTTTATTGTGCTTTTTAAATTTGTTTTATATGTGATTTCATTTTTTTATGCTTCTTTCATTTCATTTTGTTTTTGCTTTTACACTTAACTTTATTGCTATCACATAGGGGGCTAAGAAGCCCCCTATGTGATAGCCAATTTACGTGATCGGTCCTCTTTATGGAGAGAACAGGAATCTCCAAGATCTCTAATGTCACCTAGGGACCCCCAGAGAAGCTGATAAAGCAGAGATATGCTTCACCAGCTTCTCCCTGACTTCTGTAGCCGGGAATGTCAGTTGAATGCGGAAGTGATGTAATATACATCACTTCCTGCATTCTGACACCGGAGAGGAGATCAGAGGGAGAGCATGTACTGAGTTCCTTTGATCTCCGGTGACAGAACCGCCATGCCGGTCCTGGCTCGCACTGGGCACAGCGGATCTTGGGAGAGGCGGCGGTGACGGGGGGCTGCACACCTACACAAAATACAAGCGATCGGGCATCTCTACAGACACTAGAACACTTGTATTTAAACAGCTTTTGCTGGCTGTTTACATTTCAGGTAGTTTTCCCACCCTCTCCATGCCCCCTCTTGTGCACGGTACTGGGCGCCGCGCACGAGTAGGGGCGGGGAGGGACGTCTTAAAACACCCACCCGCATTTGCAAGGTTCCCGTCTAGCCGTTTAGGTATGGCCAATGGATGGGAGGTGGTTAAGGAATGCACAGCACAGAGTACAGAATGAGATAGTGTGAAACGGAAGGATGAACGACGCAGAGTACAAAGTGAGATGCTGTGGAATAGGTAACACAGCGCAGAGTACAGAATAAGACAGTGTGGAATAGGGGAATGAACAGCGCAAAGTACAGAATGAGACAGTGTGGAATATGGAACACAGTGCAGAGTACAGACTGAGATTGTGTAGAATAGGGGATGTACAGCACAGAGTACAGCATGAGATGGTGTGGAATAGGGGTTTCACAGCGCATAGTACTGATTGAGATTGTGTGGAAGAAGGAATGCACAGTGCAGAGTACAAAGTGAAATGGTGAAGAATAGAGAACACAGTGCAGAGTACAGAGTGAGACCATATGATAAAAGGGAATGCACAGGACAGAGTACATGGAGAGATGTGGAATAGGGAATGCACAGAACAGAGTAAAGAGTGAGACAGTGTGGAATCGGAAAGGCACAGTGCAAAATACAGAGTCAGGCCGTGTGGAAAAGCAGACGCAAAGCACAGAGTACAGAGTGAGATGGTGTAGAATAGGAAAGGCACAGTGCAGAGTACAAATTGAGGTGGTCTGGAATAGGCGATGCACAGCACAGAGTAGAGAGGAAGACGATGTAGAATAAGGGGCATACAGCATAGAATATAGAGTGAGATGGTGTGGAATAGGGGACATACATCGCAGAGTATAGAGGAAGATGGTGTGGAATAGGGGACATACATCGCAGAGTATAGAGGAAGATGGTGTGGAATAGGGGACATACATCGCAGAGTATAGAGGAAGATGGTGTGGAATAGGGGACATACATCGCAGAGTATAGAGGAAGATGGTGTGGAATAGGGGATATACATTGCAGAGTATAGAGGGAGACAGTGTGGAATAGGGGGATATACAGTACAGAGTGAGGCAGTGTGAAATAGGAAATGCATAGTCCAGAGTAAAGAATAAGGCAGGGTGGAAAAAGGCATGCACAGCACAGAGCACAGACTAAGGCAGTGTGGAATAGGAAATACACAGCACAGAGTACAGAATAAAACAGTGTGGAATAGGGATGCGCAGAGCACAGAGTGAGACAGTGTGGAACCGGGAATGCACATTTCCATTGGTGGCTAGGGTAACAAATGAAGATAGTCTATATGCAACTGAATATGCAAAATCCCAAGAATCCACTTTGAAATCATTTACCATGTGTAAAGTACTTTTGTCTGTGAGTGGCATGACATCATCTAATGCAGAGCATGGTAGAGGAAGCGACTAGTGGAAGACTTCCTCTGCCACCTTCTTTGTTTACAAGTGGCAGCAGCAAGTTACTGAAAGGTGGCACATAGCAGTGGTATGTGGCAACATTGGACTCATGGGCCCAGCTTGGATCTACAGGATGCCAGAATTTAGATGAAAAGCACAGTCCCACGGAAACCAGGACTTTTCGGGAGGTATGATGTGTGACGTACTCCTGGCACACATCATACCTCGTGACTATGCACAGTTCTGAACCGAGCATGGCGTCACAAGGACGTGGCGATACCACTCTCATCCTCACCCTGCACAGAGATTTCCCAGTTCATGAGACACAATCTCAGGCCAGCAGACAGAGAGATCGTCACCAGGGTTGGTTAACTCCACTGTTAACCCTTTGCCCACCAAACGTTCGCTGCCACCACGTGTTTTTTAACGGAAACACAGACCATGCCCAGCAAGTGCTGTGACCTTTGAAAACACTTAAACAATGCCTATGATACCGCTGTCCTCTCAGACAGGAATATGACAGGATTCACTATATCGTAGCGCTTTTCACAGAGGCAAGGATACTTTAAGTTCTTATTTTGAGCGTAGAGATAAGCTTACGATTTTTAAGATCGTCCTTTACTAAAAGAAACGGTGCAGAAAATATATAGAAAACGATAATAATAAAGAGAAACAAAATATATAACAGTAAAATAAAGGGGAATAAAAGGGGAATACTTAACAGTCCTGGTTTTTGGACTTCTGACAGAGTTCAGAGTTCAATAGGCAAAAGCGAAGTCTGCAGGGCTTTTCTTCAAGCAAGCTTTCAGCAGATGTCCAAAGATTAAAGGGGAACTCTTCTGCGATGTTAAGACTTCTTGATGTTACTGGAGTTCCTTTTTTGATGTTTTAAAACAGGAGAGCTCAATAGTTGAATTGACAGCATCTTTTATTAGCCCCTTAGGGGGTGTCACTGTGCTGCCCCCTAGGGCAAGGCTGGGGATGGAAAGCAGGAGGAGGATGAACCTTTATTTTAGACCATCACTGCCCAATTCCAAATTATGAAATGGAGCTGATATTGTAACTCACGTTCATGACTTTCGGGTGAATGCTGGGTCACCTGGGTCATTACCTCTACCAGACACTAAAGTAGGCATGCACCAATACTAGTATCAGTACCGATAAAGGTATGCTCTGATACCTTTCCCGATACTGGAACTTCTGGTCAGAGGGAGATTTCCTCTGACCGGCAGTGCCGCGAGGAAACATGGAGCCGGGAAGCTGGCTCCATGCTATTTGGCCGGCTCGATGCTGATTGGCCAGGAAGCCGGCTTTCCAGCCAATTAGTGTCGAGCCAGGCAAACAAATCTGATAATATGGTGATATGACCCCCATCCTGCAGGCACCTTATTCCCCTCACATAGATCCTTAGCAGCTGTCATTACCGTACCAGTCCTTCGGCCAGCTGGGCAGACACCGCTCTCCAAGCTCTGCCCACGTCTCCTGTGTGCACATCGCCCACGTGATCAGTCCTCAGCCTGCTACTGCGCATGTACAGGAATTCTGAGAGCGCTGGGCATGTGCAGTAGAAGGCTGAGGGCCAATCACGTGGGTGCTGTACACACAGGAGACGTGGGCAGATCCGGGAGAGCGGTGTCTGCCCAGCGGGCAGAGGGACTGGTACATTAATGAATGCTGCTAAGGATCTATGTGAGGGAATGAGATGCCTGCAGGGTGGGGGTTGTGTCACCATATTGTCAGATCTGTTTGGCCTGGCCTCGATGCCGATTAGCGATCCCGGCCAATCAGCATCCAGCCAGCCAAAAGAGAATGGAGTCGGCTTCCCGGGCAATCAAGAAGCCGGACGGTGGGTAATGACACACTGCCTGGCTTCCTGATTGCCCGGGAAGCCGGCTCTATGCTACCAGAAGTACCGGTATCAGTGCATCCCTAGTTTAAAGCAATTTGAGCAAACACAAGGGCTGTGTAAATAATCCCCTATGTTATAAAGCAATGCAGAATACCATCAGCCATAGAGGACTACAAATCCCAGCAATACATTATACGGAATGCGGAATAATAACATGAATTTTCTACATACTCTGAGCTGCTGCTCTGCTCCGGGGTTCTGGTCTGATGTCTTGGGCAGAGGGTGTCCGGAGGGGTGTGAGGGGTCTTAGTAAGGGGAGAGGTGCAGGTGGCAGAAGCGCTGTAAGCAGGCATCGCATGACTCCCCAGAAGACGGTCGTATGTTTCCCAGCATGCGCCGAACCTAAGACGTCTGAGTCAATTTGAAAAATGTAAGTGCCAGTATCACAGGTCAGTGCGAAGGTCAATAATGTAACACAGAGGTCTGTAGATTAACGCAGTGCGGAGGTCAGTAATGTAACTCAGTGCGGAGGTCAGTAGTGTAACACAGTGCAGAGGTCAGTAATGTGACGCAGTGCGGAGGTCAGTGGTGTAACGTAGTGCGGAGGTCAGTAATGTGACGCAGTGTGGAGGTCAGTGGTGTAAGATAGAACAAGGACTTAAGGTGGTGATGTGCTCTGTCCTCATGCCCTCTTCTTCCTCTCTGGATGGTGGGGGGGAGCATCGATGTCTCCTCCATGCCCCCAGCAGCCTTGTTGTGCCTTCTCTGCAGGTTCCTTCCCGCTCTGCTAAAGATACCCAGGCAGCCAATGACAGTGCTGCACTCTCCCTCCCAGCCAATAGTAGCAGAGGTGAGCGAAGGAACATACAGGCTGCCGAGGAGCCTGTACAGCGATTCTTCTCCTCGTCCTGTAAAGCGGCAGAGCTGACAGGAGATTGTGGCTGCAACAGCGGCGGCCGCTTTTCAGGGGAATCAGCGGGGGGGCACATGGGGGGGCAAGCAATAACCTATGGGGGGCAATTGCCCCCCAATTAATGAATGCTGCTAAGGGTCTATATGAGGGTGGGGGTCGTGTCACCATATTGTCAGATGTTTGGCCGGCCTTGATGCCTTCCCGGCCAATCAGCATCCAGCCAGCCGAACAGAATGGAGTCGGCTTTCCGAGCAATCAAGAAGCATGCGCAGTAGAAGGCTGAGGGCCAATTACATGGGCGCTGTACACACAGAGACGTGGGCAGATCCGGGAGAGCTGTGTCTGCCCAGCTGGCAGAGGGACTGGTACATTAATGAATGCTGCTAAGGATCTATATGAGGGTGGGGTCGTGTCACCATATTGTCAGAATTTTGGCCGGCCTTGATGCCTTCCCAACCAATCAGCATCCAGGCAGCCAAACAGAATGGAGTCGGCTTCCCGGGCAATCAAGAAGCCGGACGGTGGGTAATGACACACTGCCTGGCTTCCTGATTGCCCGGGAAGCCGGCTCTATGCTACCAGAAGTACCGGTATCAGTGCATCCCTAGTTTAAAGCAATTTGAGCAAACACAAGGGCTGTGTAAATAATCCCCTATGTTATAAAGCAATGCAGAATACCATCAGCCATAGAGGACTACAAATCCCAGCAATACATTATACGGAATGCGGAATAATAACATGAATTTTCTACATACTCTGAGCTGCTGCTCTGCTCCGGGGTTCTGGTCTGATGTCTTGGGCAGAGGGTGTCCGGAGGGGTGTGAGGGGTCTTAGTAAGGGGAGATGTGCAGGTGGCAGAAGCGCTGTAAGCAGGCATCGCATGACTCCCCAGAAGACGGTCGTATGTTTCCCAGCATGCGCCGAACCTAAGACGTCTGAGTCAATTTGAAAAATGTAAGTGCCAGTATCACAGGTCAGTGCGAAGGTCAATAATGTAACACAGAGGTCTGTAGATTAACGCAGTGCGGAGGTCAGTAATGTAACTCAGTGCGGAGGTCAGTAGTGTAACACAGTGCAGAGGTCAGTAATGTGACGCAGTGCGGAGGTCAGTGGTGTAACGTAGTGCGGAGGTCAGTAATGTGACGCAGTGTGGAGGTCAGTGGTGTAAGATAGAACAAGGACTTAAGGTGGTGATGTGCTCTGTCCTCATGCCCTCTTCTTCCTCTCTGGATGGTGGGGGGGAGCATCGATGTCTCCTCCATGCCCCCAGCAGCCTTGTTGTGCCTTCTCTGCAGGTTCCTTCCCGCTCTGCTAAAGATACCCAGGCAGCCAATGACAGTGCTGCACTCTCCCTCCCAGCCAATAGTAGCAGAGGTGAGCGAAGGAACATACAGGCTGCCGAGGAGCCTGTACAGCGATTCTTCTCCTCGTCCTGTAAAGCGGCAGAGCTGACAGGAGATTGTGGCTGCAACAGCGGCGGCCGCTTTTCAGGGGAATCAGCGGGGGGGCACATGGGGGGGCAAGCAATAACCTATGGGGGGCAATTGCCCCCCCTCGCCCCTGTAGCGACGCCTATGTCTGGGACTCTCACTAGGGCTGGGGCAATAAAGATCACAGGCCAGATAAGCAGATCTCTGTTCTGTGGAATGTGGAGGGACTTGGCAAAGGCCTGCATTTGCTCTGAACTGGGGGACAAGAGAATGCTATTTTTAATATTCAGACTCAAACCCCATTATCATCACATGATGTACGGGTTTAGGAGTGGGCAACTTACAGAGTGCAGGGGTCAGGCATGTGTAATGTATGACGTAGCATAGAGAGTGTGCATCCTGCATTATGTAATATAGAACTGTCCTCTATAAATAAAATGTATGAGTATAAACTTATTCATAGCACCTATGAAAATGGACCCATCGCTGCGGTTTACCTATATATACTGTATATAT
>NW_017307254.1:11981-12706 GCF_000935625.1 Nanorana parkeri
TATATATTCTATAACAACGCTCTGTGAAAACTCACTATTCAAATTCAGGTCCAATTTAACAACCTGCTTGCAAATTCAGAATTGCCCCTTCCTGAATGGGCATACATTTGCTAGTATTGAGTCTAAAATAGCGGAACTGATGCATAAATATAAACAACAAATTGCTGAAGCAGTAAATAATACACTGCAAGGGATTTGGACACCCTAAAACAAAAAGATGAACTAATTATAGAGAAGACATATGATTAACAGGAAACTAAAAAAAGGTCTTGAAATGCAGAAATTTCAACTTCTGTTGAGAATTATTGAGGAAGTAACTCTTAAAATACAACATATTAATTTTTTTAGATGATAAAATCTAAGTGAAGAGACGTTCACACGGACGCTGTATACAAAGAGCATCCTGTAGCTGCATTGTTTTGACTATCATTCAGACTGTACTCAAAATGTAGACCAAATACTGCATCCAAAGTACAGATTGTACAACGCAGTGTCTGCTAGACATGTGTGATTCATTTCGTTCCAAATCGAAATTCGGACGAAATTTCGGACATTCGGATGTATCCGAATTCCGAATTACAGATATAACGAATGCAAATTTCCTATTCCAAAATTCTCTAGCGGTAGTCTGGACGAAATTTTGTTTGTTGGACGAACTTTCGTTGCAGCAAAATGACATTAGGAAAACAAATAGAAATATAGTGTGTATATACAGTATATATATA
>NW_017307254.1:14058-23325 GCF_000935625.1 Nanorana parkeri
TATATATATAGATCAATATAGATATATTAATATCTATCTATATAGATCTATATAGATATAGCTATAGCTATATATATTATTATTGTAGTGCCCCCAGGTCCAAAGTTATGAATACTGAGTGCATGTTGGAACATTAATCTTTGGGATTAACTGAACTGTCCATTGATAATGAATTGGTGATCTTGCTAGTTCAGGTGTAGGCAACCTTGACTCTCCAGCTGTGCTGAAACTACAAATCCCATCATACTTCTGCCTCTGGGAGTCATGCCTGTGGCTTGCAATGCCTTATGGGATTTGTAGTTTCAGCATAGCTGGAGAGCCAAGGTTGGCTACCCCTGGGCTAGTTAGTGCTTTAAGATAAGGGCTATAAAAACCATTAGGGCCAATAAAGGGGACTGAAAAAACAACTTGAGCACTTGGGGGCTATAAAACCTCAAAGGTCCAAATAGAAGATACTGTATATGATTATTTTGCAATTTGAAGATGGCTTAAAAAAAATTAAACACATCTATGTAAATGGCGGCCTGATATAATTATAATTAGACATTATGAAGCTCCATAACTGATGGGAGTTCGCTAATTAGTATTAGGGTGCCCAGACCTCTCCTCAGGTCTATACACATATCCACATGTCCTTTGTTAAGTAGATCACATTATGATATTTATGATATTTTGACATATCCAATGTTCCAAAACTGCTAAGTTTGGATTAAACTATTCAGCAATCTTCAAACTGTCATCTGGATTATGTCATTGTCTGCCAACACATCTAAGGATGTGAGGCCCCCCGCGAAGCCGGCAGCGGACCAGGAAAATGTCTCACCACCTGTGATTGGCGCTGCACGCTGTTAGCTTCCTGGCGGGCTCGGCACGTGGAGCTGCGAACACGCCCGAGCCCATCCTTAATCAGGAGGAGAAGAGTTCCAACTTCTGAGTTCTCCAACTACCTGACTTACTTAGAAGTAAGAGGTTCGGCCTACTTGTGTGTCAGCTGTAGCCCTCCGGTACTTACTAGTGGCTGGCCCTGCTCCCTCGATTGCGCTTCTATGTTTGGCTCCGCCCCGTCGTGATTGGGCTGCTCAGTCTAAAATGCCCGGGCCTATTTTTAGTCCCAGGTTGCCACCTTTTCTTCAAGCGAAACCCGAACACTCAGGCGACGCGCAGACATTTTTTGGGGAAAATAAGTTGTAGCTTATTCATATGTAAATAGCGCCACCCATTCATATGTAAATATCACAGTTGAGACTGTTTTCAGTGGGGGGCCAGCAGCCCCTATCATAATTTTGGTTGCCCCTGTCTGCTTGACATCTTGTGTCCGGGTTTCTGCTGCCATGAAACCCGAACACAGCATTCAAAACCTGGACTGTCCGGGTGAATCCTGGACAGGTGGCAACCCTAGACACACACGGAGGGACAGCTGTATTTTCCGGTGTGTGTGCTGTGCGGGGATCCAAATACAACAGGCTGTCATCACTGTTAGCCTGGTGGAGGCGGAGCCGATATCCATCTCTGCAGGCAGCCAAAGCCACAGCAACATCCTGGTATGTTGGTCAGCGTGAGTGAGGACCCGCTCCTGTGACCCCTCCCCTCCACTGGCCGCCAAGGAGAGGTGCTGCAGCCTGGATGTAGGTAAGGTTGGGGAGTCTGTGGGTGATGGCTGGCTTGGGGGGATTGGGGGACTGTAGCTGGGTGGTATTCAGCATTGCTGTATAATGATTATACAGCAATGCTGAATACCACCAGCTGAGGGCCCGCGGGCGTCACCCCCCCTGCCCCCCACTAAATGAAGCCCCAGGTGCAATGGTTCCCTCCCTCTGCCGCCTCTCTGCCACATGCCCCGCTACATATGCGGCTCTCTAATCGTGCGGCAACTCACTCCTCAAGGGGTATTCGGGAGGCCCCAGCGTGCAGCCCCCTAACATACCTGATTAGAGACTACGCGGCCGTACGCCGCCCCACTCTCACCCGTCCTGTACATCGGTGCCGGTGAGCGTACCCGTATGCTGACAGGAGGGATCCTATCTGCGTCCTAGCAAGGAAACATACACCAGTACGGACGTGCTGGGCGGGTTAGCGTAGGGGGGTGTACGGCTGCATACACCCATAGAGAAGGACAGGGGCTGCGTACTAACCATACGCAGCACCTGTCCTTCCCTGGAGGTGCTCGATACGGCTGTGCACACAGCACGGAGCTGTACGTGCCAGCCGATTCCAGTGTGAATGAGCCCTACATGTCCCCAGGAACATAAAATAAAACATTTTTGTTTAATACTCACCTGATACCTTGATCCACCGACAAGCCCAGATTCCCGTTCACCCGCTGTTAGAAGCTGCCTACAGAGCGTGCTGGTTACTACTTAAACCGCCGCGCTGTGTGCAGCTTCTGAGAAGATACGCTATTAGCGTAGCGTGAGTGATGCAAAATGCGCAGCCGGCTTCCTCGCTATGCTAATAGCGTTTCTTCTCAGAAGCTGCACACAGCGTGCCGTTTTAAGTAGTAACCAAGTTATAGCCATCTCATTACAACTGTTAGTTACAGAGATCAAACTTCTGATGCTTAGACGGGGGAGGCAGAATACACTGACCCATGTGGTCCAGTACATCCTTTCCTACCTGGGGTTTGGGAAACACTTTGTAAGTGCAGAAGACATCTGCCAAGCATATTTTGCATATAGATTCTTAATGGTCCACAACACTGGGACAATGCAGGGATGTGTTTTAAAACAAAGTGCTCTCCTTCTATAGATGCATACTTACCTCGACCTGACAGCCACGGTCTCTGGTGCTTGTTTACATCTAGCTCTGGAAGTCTTCACTGTACTGTCTGCACCTGCACATTACAGCCCCATAGACCTCTATTGGGTTATGTTCTGGGCCCAGAGGCACGTAGGCCCTGGCCACTGGATCCAAGTAAGTATGCACCTGTGGAGGGGGTGGGTTGGTCAGGCTAGGTCGGGCTAAAGGGACAAAATGCCTAAGTGCACTTTGTTTTAAAGTGCACTTATGCTTTACAGAAGAACTTCATTAAAATAATCAGAAACTACTTAGCAACCAGCAACTGTTAAGGCAATAAACACTTTTGTCAAGACTACGTAATGTGCACCAATCAACATAGCAAAACACAATATATAAAGTATAGTTGTCAGCATAAAACAATACTGTAATGTGTGCCTTACTGTAATCCATGGTTGTTTCCCTTCTATTTGCTGCTCTTCCTTTTAAATCCTCATGTCTTCTCATGCTGGGGGAGAACTTCTCTTTTCAGCTCAGGGCCTCTTCCTGTAGTGCTGGCTCTGATTACAAGCCTATACAAACGGATACACAGACACCGTGTATCCATTCCTGAGACAAGGCAGTCTGACAAGAAGACAAGAAGTTTTGCAGAGCATGAGAACAGATACAGATTTAAAAGGAAGAGCAGCAAAGAGAAGGGAAACAACCATGGATTACAGTAACGCACACATTACAGTATTGTTTTATGTTAAAAAATCTGAGGGTTTAATGTCACTTTAATGTAAGACCCAATATATAGTGCTGCAGTCATGTGTCATAGTGCCCCTTGTACTGCTGATCAGAGGAAGAAAAATGCCTGGCATCAGCGATCAGTTGGACAAAAAAAATCATCCTAAGTGGTCAGTAGGAGAAAGAAAATGTCCACCATGTGTGGTCAGTGGGAGGAAAAATGTCCTCAATGTTGGTGATCAATTCAACAGTCAGTCAGGAAAAGGAAGATGTTTCATTATCAGTGGGGAAAAAATAATTAGTGTTCATTTGGGGGAAAGATGGGGCATTGGTGCTTAGTTGGGATAAAGGGGGAACATAATTGCTCAGTGGGAAGCAAGGGAGAGGGACAGTGGTGCTTAGTGATAGTATTGGGGGGCAAGGGGAGTCTTAGTGTTCAGTTGGGGGGAACAAGGGGGGGTGCTGCTGCTTGGTGGGGCGACAAGGGGGCACTGGTGCTCAGTGGGGGGACTGGGATCACTGGTGCTCAGTGGGGGACAGGGATCACTGGTGCTTGGTTGAGGGAGAGGGATCACTAGTGCTTTCGTGGATAGAAGGCTGCTGGGGAGCTCCCTCTGCTGCTGAGGCTACTACGGCGTGCGTCCACTTGGAGGTTCCTTCTCAGCCCCAACAGTGAGTGCTGCTGATGTGCTCTGCTGGCTGAAGCCATGGATTGTCTGCTTGGCTTAGCAGCATGAGAAACACAAAACAATGTTAGTAGATAGTGAGCAGGCTACAGATGATATCTGAATGAAAAATCTGCCTGGAAAGGGGTCCTTCTGCTGCTGGCTCTCTGTCTCATAAGCTGCCTGCCACTGTTACTCCAGGTCTGAAAAAATGGTGGAGACACTTGCAGCTGCAAATTTAAGAGTGTGGGCAATCTGCAACTTCGAGAACCAGGGCACTCATGCAGAAAATGTGCTTCAGGTGCTTGGCACTAAGTTAAAAGCAGGAGTTTCTTGGCAAAGCTGGGACAGTTGGCAAGTTTGACCTTCCCAATTCTAATGCTTGGCTTTAAATCAACTCAGCCTCTTGACCATGTTTGTCTGCTGCATGTGTTGATTTGTAGCCAAATAATTTGGCTAATAGTTGGGCTATCTGCATTAATGTGCCTAATAAAGTGGCCACTGAGTACAAATGGCAAGGTTGCATATGATTAGTGCTGACATCCTGCTATGTCACAAGATTTCAGGTTGTATTAAATGAGAAAAAAAAGTTTAACGCAGTGCTCTCACGTGATATAAATAAACTGCTGCATACTTACAGGAAGGACTGTTCCTCTTTGTTTCAACAAAGCCACAGTTGATAATATTATGACAATCTGATAACACAATTTACATGTAATTAGGTCTGGGCACCCCAAAAGTGGTTAGGAAACCCCATTGCACACTTATTCTGTTGAAACTTGTCAGCTTGCAACATGACTAGACCAGCCTACTGATCAAACATTTCTTTACAGGGAGTCTTTAACCACTTCAAAACCAGGTGTTTAGACCCCCTTCCTGGCCAGGCCATTTTTCAGTGTTCAGCGCTGCAGTACTTTGGCTGACGTTTGCAACGCTGTACTGAAATTAATTTTATACCATTTTATGGGGACACACAGAGCTTTATTTTATAACATTGATTAGAAGAACAACCAGAGCGCTATCATGCATCCCATCACAACATGTTTATCCAGACCAGCAAACCTCTTAATGGTCGTCATACAAGCATTTAGTAAAGTCTGGCAGGCCAGAACACTAATACCGTGTTTCCCCGAAAGTAAGACATCCCCCGAAAATAAGACCTAGTGTCTTATTTCGTGCAAAAAAAAAAAAAAGACACTGTCTTATTTTCGGGGAAACACGGTAGCTCATCAACTGGCAGGCAATAAACTAAGCACAGATTATAATAGCAGTCAAAAAACTATTTAAGCACAATCCATATGGTTAGTCTGGAGTCAAATGACCTGTAAATATCCCTGTTAACATAGCAAGTTTCCACACTCCACACATTATCCATAACTCTTGACCTGGGGGGTGCTACAATGATAAGGAGTATATTCAATTATGTCAGAAAACACTGGTCACATACATACCATGCACCCCTGTTTTATGAGGTACAGAGGGCCAATGTCAATTACCCCTTCTGAGGAAGCCATATATCACATGTTTGCCAAGTTTGATGTTTATAATATTACAATTTGGTGCTGTACAATAATCCTTATGTTGTCAGACTGTAGCATGTGGTACAATAAAAATATGGCTGCATTTACAGTGGCTTGCAAAAGTATTCAACCGCTTGGCATTTTTCTATTTTGTTGCAGCCCCTTAAAACACTCAAGTGTTGCTTTAGCAGTATGCTTAGGGTTATTGTCCTGCTGGAAGGGGAACCTCCATCCCAGTCTCAAATCTGTGGCAGACTGATACAGGTTTCCCTCAAGAATTGCCCTGTATTTAGTGCCAGCCATCATTCCTTCAATTCTGACCAGTTTACTAGTCTCTGTCGATGAAAAGCATCTCCACAGCATAATGCTGCCACCACCATGTTTTACTGTGGCGATGGTGTTCTCAGGATGATGAGAGGTCTTTGGTTTTCGTTAGACATAGCGTTTTCCTTAAAGGCCAAAAAGCTTCTTCCTTACATTTGGGGAGTCTTTCACATGACTTTTGGTGAACAACAAACCTGTTTGCTTTTTTTTTTGGAAGCAATGGCTTTTTTTCTGGCCACTGTTCCATGAAGGCCAGCTCTGTGATAGAGTGGTCCTATGGACAGATTATCCAATCTCCGCTTAGGAGCTTTGCAGCTCCTTCAGGGTTATCTTAGGTCTCTTTGTTGCCTCTCTAATGAATGCCCTCCTTACCTGGTCAGTGAGTTTTGGTGGGCAGCCCTCTTTTGGCATGTTTGTTGTGGTGCCATATTCTTTCCATGGATTTATTGGTGCTCCGTGGGATGTTCAAAGTTTCTGATATTTTTTTGTAACCCAACCCTGATTTGTACTTCTCCACAACTTTGTCCCTAACCTGTTTGTAGAGCTCCTTGGTCTGGGGCCTTTCAGAACAGGTGTATATATAATGAGATCACGTGACACTTAGATCACACAGGTGGTCTTTATTTAAATAATTATGTGACTTCTGATGGTAATTGGTTGCACCAGTTCTTATGTAGGGGCTTCATAGCACAGGGGGTGAATACATATGCAACACACTACTTTTCTGTTTGTATTCTACATTCATACATGCTGACGGGCCCCCAATCATCCATCTGAGAGAAATTAAACATTTAAAGCTGGCTGCTATATCCCATCCCCTGATCGACTAGATTACTGGGTTGAGATTAAGGGGGATAGTTCTCTATATGTATGTTGCTTGCACAGACTCATTAGAATATGGTAAATTTACCACTTTTCTTCCTCCCCAGGAATGACACAATTGGATACACTAGTGGATTGACAGTTGATGTCAAACAATGTGTCTTTTGTATTGAATTTCAATGTTATGGGAGCATTGCTTCCCTTCTTTTGTATCATCCATCCACAGTGTTAATTTGAGATTGAAACCTTTTCACCTATATGTATTAACTCCTTTATGCGGTTATCAGCTGGAAATATAGTTCATAATGACAGCTTAATTGTTTGAGGCACTGAGCCATCCTGAAACTCCTAACTGGTATTGCTTGCTGTTAGATCAGTGTAGTGTATGATAAACCAATTCCATTTTTTCAAACAAAGCCAACAAAGCTATCTTATTCATAGTTTAATGTACACTGATCCACCAATGTCGGATCTCAGTCCAGAGTTCATATCATCCTGATTCCGCATACCCGAAGCAGCGGAATCAGTATTATATGCACTCTGGACTGTACTCAGAGTACTCAGGCTTCACCAAGAAGTGGTGTTCATTCATAAAATCTGCCCCAGAAAAAACAATATTTATTTTTTTATCCTTCAACATATAGAATACTAGATGACAAATTATGTTGTCTCTTTTAGCTCTAATTCTCAGCACCAACAACATTTTCAATGTTTGCATTTTTAAAATATGCATGTGAAAAGATCAGTTTAGTGTGTAGGTGGGTGTGTGTGCTTATTACATATTTACGTATTCAGGCTCTGGTTGCTTTCTGGTTGTGACTTGTTCACATGTTTACTAGACTGGGTCTGTTTTATTGAAAACAATAGACTCTGCAGTTGCTAATGAACTGAAACAAGCCCAATGTCCTTGGTTGCCAGAGATCATGTGATTGAGGCTGCTTTCCACGCTGGAAGATTTTTTTTTTTAATATTTGTAGCAGGAAAGTATATTTTTTTATTTTCTTATTCCAATTCGAAATGTGATTTAGTTATTCTGACCTGTATCCTGTTTGTCTATTAATATTTTATGATGTGAATTTAATTGTAGATCAGCTTTAAGCCTTGGCTAGATTAAGCGTTAAAAGAAGGGACTATAGGAGTGTTTACAGACTGACACAAACCGAAATGTGGACCCTGTTCCTCTATACGACGACTTTCCCTGCAAGTGAAGACTAAGGGGTAGCTGGTGTTCCACCACGGGTCCCTCAAGGGAGTTTGGGCTTAACTACTAGCTAACTTCAAGTCCATTTCCACCTTTGTAAGTGATTAGCATTTATTGTGGCAATGAAAAGGTGCAGTGATGATATATACATGTGCACATTTTCATGACTCGCATTGCAAGCTTTCTTCTTTTTTTATTGAAGTTTTTATTAGGCTTTAATACTAGAAATTTCAAAATTTTCTCTACAGGAAATTAAGTCTGACACTGGGGTCAGATTGTAAAGCAGGCTGTAAATAGGTGCCCCTTCCCTGTAATTTTGTGTAACATGATCACTAAACACCAGCTCTGCCTTTGCACACAATACACTGGAGTGCCGCTATGAATACTAATGAATGGGGGGGTGGAGAGCTCACAGAGAGAGCTCAGTTGTAATATACACACATACACAGAGGTGGCTATTTCCATGAGGCTAACAAGAGGAAAGCTAACAAAAAATGTACGTTTCTGTGTTAATATATAGCAACTGCATATGTCTGCTTCATGTACATTCATACATTGTTGGCATATGTTTTTTAAAAATGCCTCTGCGAAGGTGGAACTGGGCTTTTAGCTCACCCTACAGGTATTCACAGATGTGGAGGATGGGAGACTGTGGGTGCTGTGAAGACTGCAAAGGAGACTGCAGGTGCAGCAGAAGCCAGGCTGCGTGTGCAGTACTGGCCGGGCTGTGGATGCAGTGGATGTGGTCGCAATTGAGACCAGGCTGGGGTGCAACATAGATTTTGGCTGCGAGTGCAACAGTGAGTGCAGTCTTTGATAGCTCGGGGCATGTTTGACACTATCCTTGAGCAATGACATCACGTCCCACAAAATTGCTAATAAACCCTAAAGAAGGAGGAGACGCTGGCACTGGAACACGGGAGGCAAGTGAGCGTGACCCAGGCATTCATAACACTATATACTGGACCATATATGGAAGATCTGAAAGTTCCTCCTTTGCAGTTTCACTTTGTTGAGGGATGTGACAAAGGAAATACTCCGACATTCTCAGGTTTGAGTCAGCTTGAATATAATTCCTCTTCAGTAAACAGCTCATGTGATTACTCCTAAATTCTATCAAGCTCTTCTGTTTGCCCACAATGGATGACCAGGAGAACACTATATCTTTGAAAGATTTTATTACATCCTTGTCCATTTCCTCACTGCCAAGGATATTACAGATTGCCTCTGGTGTCTACCTGCAGAGTAAGTATAAAATATATTAGACACAGCT
>NW_017307254.1:23589-27256 GCF_000935625.1 Nanorana parkeri
TATACACAAACATACAAAGACAGACACTAGATTAGAGCTAGGACCCTATTTTATGATAGGATTTCAATAGTATGTGTACATATCTTAGGCATGCCAATTGTGAGTATAGCACTGCTACATAACTTCACAATATGTATTCTTCATTGCAAGCTTTATTACATTAATAACATTACTAGGAGAAACTCAAGAAAACCTGTTTGAGGTTGAGCATGGAGTGGTACAGTTAGTGTGGTACATTTGGTATTGGTAAAACAGGTATGTTTTGATGTAGAGCTTTTTGTGCCAAGAACAAGTGTAAGCAAAAAATGTTAAACTAAACCCTGAAAACCTACAATGAACCCTAATCCCTGACCCTAACAATATTCTAATCTAACCGAACAGATAAACTAAGGCTACATTCACAGCTACCAACTAGGTGCGATTTGGTATTCCTGTGTCAGGAATTTGAGATTTCCTGCAGCAGGAATTCCAAATCTTCCGTTTACAAATGACAGCTGTCACCCATTCAAGTTGATGATCGGGTGACAGCGTACGCTTATAAACAGCAGATTTGGGATTCCTGCTGAAGGCATTAGCATTTTCCCGACAAAGGAATCCCTGAAATTTTTTTTTTTTCTTAAAAGCCTAAAAGAAACTTAAGCTAAAATATACTGAAAAAGGCTGTCATTTGTGGGAATTGGGGGGGGTTGGATCAGGTGTCAGAAATACAGTCTTGTGAAAACAAAAGTGCCTTTTATTTCACTGCAAAACAAACAGAAGAGGCTTACTTCAGCAAAGAGGCAAAACAGCAGGCTTAACTTTAGCATACAAGGCAAAACTGGAAGAAAAGCTCAAAAGAAAAGTGCCTCTGTTTTGGTCTCTTAAATATACTATTGAACTATTGCTATTACCATTGTTTTGGTATATCAGTTTTAAAAATACTCGCTGATCCTGCCAGACGTCATGTGAGCTGTCAACGTCCAGTGTTCTTTGCCTGTGTTAGTACTTAATATTGTTTATAGCTCCCTCTGTGGACTACAGAACACTCCCATCTATGTTATCAAGAAAGGAGGGGTTCTGAAGTCCCAAAACACTTCCTGGCCTATGGTGCCACCGGTGCTACCCCATAGCTATGTGTTACTGGCAAAACTACCAGGTGAAAATAAATGGAAAAAGCCTGAATAAGGAAATTAATGCAGTCCCCACATCTAAGGACTGATAAGCTGAAATATATTACATTTTCTTCGGTTCATATACACTGTAACTCTGATAAATGTAAGGTTCTGCACTTAGGCTAATGGAATAACATTTCCCCTATACATCAATACCGTTGGGCTATACAGAGGTAGAGGAGGATTTGGGAATACTGTAGAAATAAGCACAGGCGGCCAAGTAAATAATAAAAAGGGTAAAAATCTTACTAAAATCAAAATATATATAACCAAGTCCTGTTTAAATATTTGGCAAATAACCTTACTATCCCAAAGACTTATAGAGGACAAGGGGACCAAGCCTCGTGTGCATGATTAACTGTAGAGGGAAATGGCTTCCCGGGTACACAGCATTGCCCATTGGCCACTGTAGTGCCCACTGGGGAGTGATGCCAAACATTCTTATTCCTGACTACCTGAATCATATGACATATCAATTAAATGTTTGCCTTCATTCTATGGCGAGTGTATAATTAAAAGAAAATGTATTATAGCAGGTATTTACTGTTTATAGGGCCCACAATTTACGCAGTGCTTTAAATAGTGCACATTCACATGAGTTCCTGCCCTCAGGGATCTTACAATTTAAGGTCCCTATCCCACATGCATACATACAGGGCCGAATCGGATAGGAGCCAATTAACCTACCATGCTAGGTGATATTGTAAAAGATGTTTCTTCATGTCATATATTATTCAGTTTGTTTTGTTTTGTTTTTTTTTTTTAACCAAAGTATGAACTAGTAAATTAATGTTGTTTTAACTGTTTTCAGAACAGCTTTTATTGTTAGTTGGAGAACAATGGTATTTGTATTGGTAATTAATATGCAAGCAGTCCAAAATACTTTTGTAAGGTGCAAGCGACCTATGACAATCTTTTGTAACAAGTCTATGTCTTTGTCTATGACAAACTATTGTAACAGGCAAAAGGCAGACAGTCTTTTGAGAAATGCAAGCTGTCTGTGTTACATAGTTACATAGTTACATAGTATTTGAGGTTGAATAAAGACATTAGTCCATCAAGTCCAACCTATTAGGATCTCATTCTAGGAGTACCTGTACCCCTGTATATTACGGTCCCTTAAGAAATCGTCCAAAAGTTTCTTGAACAATTCCACATTATTTGCTGAAATCACCGCCTGAGGAACAGTGTTTTCCATTGTTTTCCAACATTCAAGCAGTCTGTCAGTTTGTTGTAACATATCATCAGTCTATGGCAATCTTTTGTTAAAGTTGATCACTGGCCAGGGACCCCCCTCCCTACTAAAATTTTAAATGTTTCTCCCTCCAGCTAATTATCCCAGCAGTTTAAAAAAAAATAAACAAAATGGCACACCACATTCTCTTTTTCAGGACCACAGAGTAGGAGGGTCCCTCTTTGGGTGCCCATATCGCTGCCTGCTGACAGGGACACTTCCCAAGTAATATTTCAATCTTGAGAACTGGTCAGCTGCCATTGGGTTGGTCAGGAAGGATTTTTTTCCTCCTACTACATGTGACAGAAATGCCAAGAGAATGGTGTGTATGTTATGCAGGGGGATTGTTTTGCTTCCTCTGGTCAAAGCTTCAAGAATTGTGAGAGGTTAATGGAGGTTTGATGGATGTTAGACTTTATTTTAACATCATTAATCATGTAAAGTTATATAAAAATTAGATTTACAGAACATAAGTGATTATAAACAGTCAGTGGTGTATTAAGCATAGCATATCTGGACCTCAGACAGATATTTTTTTTCCTTCCCCCGTACATCAAAATGATTTTCAGTAATGGACATGAAATTAAACATCATGCACGCTAGGAGGTAGGAGCAGACTTAGCTGGTGGAGGTTGGACAGCGGCAGTGGTAAGCAGTATGCAGAAATACTGAACATGTAGGAACTTAGAGACGTTCTCCTCTTCTGCATAGTTACCAACATTTGAAAATTGCTAGGAGGAACACCGCTTAACACTTGGAGATTCGGCCAATAAAGTAGTTTTTGCTTCACAGTTTACGGCTTGCAGTGTGAGAGTAAAATAAGCCCCAGCATTAGTGTAATTGGCAATAATAGTAATCCACAGCATTGGAGTGGACAAAATAACTTCCCCTTCATTTGGTAGTCAGTGGTAGTAACATTAACCCCTCCCTTAGCATTGGTGGTTAGTGGATGACTGTAACAATAACTCCCCCGCATTAGTGGTCAGTGGCTGGCTGTAACAATAAACCCCCCAAGAATGATTGGTGGCTAGTGGCTGTAAAAATAACCCCCCTCCCCCAGTAACTAATATACACCTCCAGCATTGGTGGTCAGTGGCTAGTTGGAACAATAAACAACCCCAGCCTTGGTGGTTATTGGCTGGCTCAAACAATACCCACCCAGCACTGGTGGTCATTGGCTGGCTGGACCAATAATAATATCCCCCCCAAGCATTGGGGTTCAGTGTTTGTTTACCTGATCAAAAGCTCTCATACCAAGCTGTCTCTTGAAGTTGGGTCAGAA
>NW_017307254.1:27266-69924 GCF_000935625.1 Nanorana parkeri
ACTACAGCATGTGAGTATCTTTAGCACAATAGTCCAACAATACTGTAATTAGGTTTGGTATAGGATGACCAGAATAATCCTGTCAGAGACCATGTGACCTTATGAGCTGAAGGATGTTAGATCTGTAAAAAATAAGTCAAGGCAACTGGACTTGCTGTATCAGAAGTCAAGAAAAATACAGCAAGTCCAGTTGCCTTGGCTTATTTTTTACAGATATGCCATGACCTGGATGAATGAGAACCTTCCCAGACATGAAGGATGTTAGGATTAAAAAAATCTTGTATTTATTGAAAAAAAGGAGTTTTAGGTTTTTTTTATTTACGTCTACATATTTTCTAGTTTTGGATAGAGTTGTTTAATTTTAGAACCTCTATATGGTTTTATAGCTGCATCTCTTTTCACTTCCTGTCCTCAAGGAAATCTCCACAAGGTGAGGACATAACCCACCTATGACAGTTGTCAGGGGAAAAGGTGTCCCCACTGGGACATTACCTCTTTTGTAATCTTACTCAGACTGGAAGAGGGAAGATCAACACTAGAAGCTAATGATAAACAAAACAGTAAGTCACCAGCACTCCAAAGATTCTCCAAGCAAAGTTCTTTTTCTTCCATGTGTAAATTTACCTCAACAAGTGTAGCAACGTTTCGAAATGCATCCGGTTCCTTCACCAGGCAAAACAAAGTGATGCATGTACAGTGTAGTAATCACAATATATACAGGCAGTCCCCGGGTTATGAACAAGATAGGGACTGTAGGTTTGTTCTTAAGTTAAGTTGAAAAAAAAAATGTTGGTTTTGGATAGCATAGGGAAGGGTTTACCCCCTGTAAAGTTTGTTTTGCTGCGTGTGCCCCTGTTCAGAAGATTTCACCTTACTTTCTGTCCCTGTGACAATTGGAATTTGAAAACTTTGGGTTGTCATGGAAACAAGGATTGGTGATAAAGCTTCAGTGGAGACACCTTTTTTCCATGATCACTATTACGGGAGTGAACTTCCTTTCCTAGGGGTAGATTTCCTGTCACTTCCTATTTTCTCAAGGACAGGAAGCGAGATTAAATCTTTCTAATGAGGATACAGACAGCAGTAAAAAACCTCACTGTGACCCAGAAGAGGAAGCGGGCACCCCTCGTCTGCACGTCTAACAAGAGCCAACTTCTTGTAATGTATGTACAGTACTACAAACCAGACCCAAAAAGGCAGGCACTCCTCGTTGGCACGAGCACGGTAATATTACAACTACCCCTACTGTACAGTAATAGCTTTTGTTTGTAAGTAGGAGTCGTATGTAAGTCGGATGTATGTAACTCGAGGACTGCCTGTACATAAGTGCAGGCAAAAAACTAGGAGCTAATGGGGCTCTTCTGAACATGTTCTTAGAGGAGTAGAGAGCTGACTAAATAAGGGATGACTAATCACTGCTGTTTCTGTTTCTTCAATGTCTAGTCAACAGACTGGAATTGTGTGTCAACCAGTATTGCTACAGTTTCAATATGTAGTATGTATTTCAATGACCTTCTTTTTTTTATATATATATTTTTTTATTGTTTTGTTTCCATAAAAGTACATTTATACATAAACATTCATAGATATTGATTTCAAATTGTCTCTTAGTTTTAATAATTATTTATAACTCTAATTAAAAATACAACAACTTACACCCACTTCCAATATCAATCACTAGCCATCCATCAAACTTCACTCCCCCTATCACTCTCTTCTCACATTCAAGCTCCCACTCTTATAGTTTTCTAGGGGGGGGGGGAGTGTACCAAAACCCTTATGATTCATTTGGGATGCCCCTCTAGTGTTAGTGACTACTATAGCCTATAATATATATGTAGACCTCACAATTTTCCCTTTTATTATATACATTCCACTATTCTTATTATGCATATTCCTCGAGTGTTTAATAATGTGATAACTAAACAATAAACCCTTTTATTACAAACTTGATACCTTGTTCCTTCCTCCCCCCTCCCCCTGAATATTGTGATCCTACTCTTATTATGTATCCTAACTACTATTTGATGACCTACATTTCTAAACCCTACGTGTACTACCTTTTCACTTCTACTTCATCTAAATATACCTCGTGTCCTCCCTTCTTCGTCCCATCCTCCCATTCCCCCCTCCTCTCCAGAAAACTATCCTCATTCCTTTCCATCTTCCATTCATACAGGTCATATACTATGTTTATCCAAAAATCTTGTAATAATTTTTATATTTTCTGAAAGTTATTATATATATTTTTTCTATTTGGCCATGCATGCGTTACCCCTTGGTCTTTTTTCAGTTTCTGGCTTTATCCTTATTTTAGCATTTTTTCAAATTCCTCTGATTGTCTAAATGATTCCCATTTCTCCCATATCTTTTTATAACTATCGTTCCTATCTATATCCTTTGCACTTAATTCCTCCATATATCTTATTTCTTCCATAATATTCGACCAGTTTTCTATTGAAGGTGGGACTGTTGATTTCCATCCCCGTGATGTACTTATTTTGGCGACTACTAGCATAAATCTTAGAATATCATTTTTTTTTTTATTGGACCTGGAATCAATGTTAATAATGCAATTAGGGGATCCTTTTCAGTATTTGTTGCCTCCACAAAGCGATACATTTCAAATCCTGACTCCCAGAATGGTTGTAATCTAGGACAACTCCACCAAATATGCAAATATGTTCCCTCTTCTATACCGCATCTCCAGCACCTGTCAGACATCTCTAAATTTATATGTTTAATACCTTCTGGGCACCTGTACCATCTGGATAGTACTTTATAATTTTTCTCTTGATGGAATGAAGACATGACTGAGCTATGTGTCATTTTAAATATTCTACTCCATTTGTTCTCTGATATTTCTCTCCTCATATCTTGTTCCCAACTTTTGATATATTTTGTATGTCCCTTATCTTCCTTCTCCCTCAGCATGCCATAGACCACCGATAAAGTATGTGTAATGGGTGTCTCTCTTATACAGAGTTTCTCGAATGGCTTTAATGGCCTGTTGAGGGGATTAAGAGCCCTAAGGAATCTTTTATAGTCCATTAGTTGGACCGCCTCCATCCACAGTTTCCCATTAATTTGTCTTTCTGGCCTTAACTCACTTTTTACTTCATCTTAACCTCGTTCCAAGACCTGCCAAACACGTGTATATGAGATGTTCTCATCTTTCAATAAGGAGACCACTTGCATACCGGGTGGAATTTGTGGATTTCCCACTATGGGAGTCAGGGGCCCAGGTCTAGCTGATAAATTATATTTAGTAATAGACCTATCCCATATGTGTAATACCGACTTCACTAAACATGGCATATTTGAAATATGTGGTCTATTCTCTTTTGATAGCCAGGGGATACTCGTCAGGGGTATGGGGGAAATATCCATATCTAGTTTTACTACCCCCTTGTTCTGACTACTATGTAACCAATCCAATAATCTTGATATTAAGGCCGCTTTATGATAAAGCGCAAAGTCCGGGAATCCCAGTCCTTTTTGTTTTGATCTCATTAAAATTTTTACACTAATTCGAGGGGTTTTGTTAGCCCATACGAATTTCATTGCTGCTGATCTTAGTTTTTTTTAAAAGGTGTCTGGCAATAATATGGGTATTGTCTGGAATCTATACAGGATTTTGGGAAGAATGTCCATTTTTAGGACGTTTACTCGTCCCATCCAGGACATTCATATATTACTCCACGTATTAAATTGGGCAAAGATTTTGTCAGACCAGTCTCTGTAGTTAATATCATAAAGTGTGTTGAGGTCCTTAGGGATATTAATACCCAGGTATACAATAGAATTAGGCTGCCATTTAAATGAATAACTTTCCTTTATACTGAGTTTTACTTTATCCGTTAGAGATATATTCAAGAATTCTGATTTTGATATATCTATATGAAAATTACTCAGGTCCCCATATTCCTTCCGTTCTTTAATTATGTTAGGGATTGTTATTAATGAGGAGGTTATAAAAAAAAGTAAATCATCTGCATATAGTGCCATTTTATGTTGTTGTGTTACGGAATAGATAACTTTTATCGAAGGATTTTGTCTAATAGTAGCAGCTAGTTGTTCCATCACTATGACATATAATAAGGGTGATAGGGGGCATCCCTGACGGGTTTCATAAAAAATTGGAAAAGAGTCGGATAATTCCCCATTCACCCTTACTCTTGCAGTTGGATGTGTATATAGTGCCATTACCTTAGTTACAAATAATTCTCCCACTCCCACTTTCAAAAGTGATTCCCTAAGAAAGGTCCAATTTACTCTGTCAAATGCTTTTTCAGCATCAATTGACAGAAGACACAGTGGTATACTCTCTTTCTGGGCGAGTCCTATTAGATTGATAACCCTAGTTGTGCTGTCTCTAGCCTCCCTTCCCTGAACAAATCCAGTTCGATCCAGATGG
This sequence comes from Nanorana parkeri, assembly GCF_000935625.1. Taxonomy (NCBI): domain Eukaryota; kingdom Metazoa; phylum Chordata; class Amphibia; order Anura; family Dicroglossidae; genus Nanorana; species Nanorana parkeri. Next base: position 31,684 of record NW_017307254.1, read on the forward strand.
GTTATTTAGGGGTGGACTTTTTTTAACCTGGCCGCCAATACTTTTGCGTAAATCTTCAGATCAATCTTTATAAGAGAGATTGGACGGAAATGTCCACATTCTGTTAGGTCTTTACCTGGTTTAAGGAGTACAGATATATGTGCCTCCATTGTCTGTGTAGGAAAATGACATTTCTCTGTAACTGAATTGCAGATCTTTGTAAAAAAAAGGTATTAACTGCTCTTCAAACTGTTTATAGAATCGGGCTGTGAACACATCTGGCCCAGGAGCCTTACTAATTTGTAGTGTGGATATTGCTTCGTGGATATACACGCGCACAGCACTGACGAGGCATCCCTACACTACCAGTGTGCTATAATTTTCCTCAACCGATAAATTTCTCTACCGCGTCTCTTCCAGGTGCGCATGTCCTGAAAACAGCTGATTCGGATGACTCGGCCCCACTGGAAGTGACACAGTGGAGAAAATGTATAGGATCGAGAAAAATTATAGAACACTGACTTTGACACTGTCCAGCCCCTCCCACTAACCTCCCACAGCTCACAGCCCAGAAGCATGGACAGCCAGTTCCCCGGCAATTCATCTTAGTGAATTGGCCCACTATTTGAAAAATAATGTGGAGAAAAAATTTCTGTGACACAAGAATGTCTATGCAGGTGGGGCGTGTGGGAGGGACTTGTATATGGGCGGAGCACAAGGGGGCCCCATAATCTTGTATTGCCCGGGGGCCCCATGTGTTGTCAGTCCGCCCCTGATACGAAGTATGCGAATTGGCATGTGAATGTATAGCATGATCTTGTGCCAGTTTATCCTGTACCTTGCCCCTACTCGACCTCCCGTAGGGGTGTGGGGAGCCACTTCCAACCTACCACCCCCCTCTACAGATAGTCTTTAACGGGTACCTGTAAAGTATGATCCGATTTTTGATGAAGAGCTTCTCCTCATTGTAGTGGCTAGTGGTAACGATGGTGGCTGCGGCTGCTATGTCTTTTTTTTCTTTTCCTTGACCCTCATACGTTGGATTAGTACCGCTGGGCTAATAGGGTAGATAGAGCTGGGAAAACCGCAATATAATGCTACAGTCCGCTGTATCTTGGATGTATCATGGATATAGTTTAAAAGCCAGTGGACCAGTATGCAGTATACAGGTGCAGTATGCAATAGCCGGAGTTCAGTATATGGCAATATAGGGCTGATATACTTGCATCAGAAGTCTTCCGGATATCTTCCAGCCGTTCAGTGCTCCTGCCGGGTGCTTGCCCGATAGTGGAACGCTGATATAGCGCTATTCGTGGGGGAGAGGAAGGCCGTTGGAGACATGGGAGAGCCGGCTAGTACCGATTAGATCATTGCCCTTAGCGAGGCAAGGTCCGTGGACGGGCGGCGCTCAGGACCTCTGCGTCCTACGTCATCGGCACGCAACGTACCACCGTCATCGCCTTGTTACACGTGTATTTCAATGACCTTCTGACTGAATTTCAGCGTTAAAACCCATCTCGGGGCAAAACCTAACCCCTCTCCCTTCCTCCTGCCCCCCTGTAATACATGCAGACAATTTTTTAAATAATATTTTTACCTAGTGGGTGTTTTATTTTACTAATTTGAGTCTGCCTTCCGGGTCCCTTACCAGCATAATTTCAGGGTGCAGGGGACCGGTACTCCAGTGTTTGGTCACACACTTGTTAGTCCCTTCGCGTTGGTGTCATTGCCTGCAGACTAGTATAACAGTGTGTCCTACTGCAGTCCTTGCAGCGTCTGAGACCAAATAACGATGGTGGTGCTTGTAGTGATAATCACGGATGGCGCCATGTGCATCAATTAGTAGAAAGTGAGGATCACCAGCACTCAGGCGATAACGGTCAAATCATAATGTCCGTCTATTCAAATAAATTGTCACAGATATCACATAGTTAATGTTTCGGGGGCCACACTGGGTCCCTTCATCAGGGCAATAGAGTGATTAACGGACATTACGATTTGACTGTTATCTCCAGAGTGCTAGCGATCCTCACTTTCTATTGCCTGCAGACTGTCTCTCCTATCCTGAGAGGACCTTGGTTCATGACATCCAAGATGAAGTGTCCACGCTGTTGGAGCTGTAAATGGCACTGTAGTGCCATGCTAGTCAATGATAGTCTTTGTGGGCATGCTTAGCTATGATACACACAGGAAGTTCTCTCTGTATGCTGTATAATGCTGTAGTCTGATGTAATATTCTTCTAAGCAAGTAGAACTTAATTCAGCATTAATCACAAGGCCTAGCAATACCAACTACCAGCTATGGAAGTTCAAGTTTGAAATGCTGCTATGCAAAGACGAATTGTGATGAGTAGTGAGTAAAGACAGACCCACTAATGGACCGGTGGAGGAATGGGACAAGAAGAACAGGCAAGCAAAAGGAATTATAAGTCAGCTAGTGGAAGACGACCATCTCATCCACATAAGAAAAGAGAATACAGTTAAAGGTATGTGGACTGCATTACAGAAACTGCATGAGCATTCAAACCTAAACAGTAAACTATATTTGTTACGCAAGCTATATAAGATGAGGCTAGAAAAAGGCCAGGAAATGTGTGACCATGTGAATGCCATTCTGGAAATCGAAGAGCAGCTACGTGCCATTGGAGAGGAAATTAAAGATAACCACGTGGTGGCATTACTGCTATGCAGCCTTGCAGAGTCATACAGTGTTCTTATTAACGCTCTAGAAACCAGACCTGAGCAGGAACTAACACTAGAATACGCCAAAGGAAAATAAATTGATGAATATAAAAGACGTAAAGAAGATAGGCACAATGAAGAAAATAAGAAAATCCTTAAGGTGCATGAGAGCGCAAAGCAAAACAAAGAAAGCAGAGCGTGCTTTCACTGTAAAAAAAATTCTGCTCACCTGAAAAAGGACTGTGCAATCTAGAAAGCAGAGCAGCGGGAGGCACCCACAAGAGCAAGAGCTAAGGCTAGGGCTGTAGCTCCCATGGAGCGAGTGAGGCACTCGCCTCAAGCACAGCTGAGAGGGGGCGCAGCCAGGACCAGCCTGCCTGTGCCCCCTCGCCCCGTTGCCATGGCGAGCACAGGGCGCCATAGGCAACACAGGCGCCAGGCCGCCAACACAGCCGCAACTCGGCAGGGAGAAGAGGAGTGGCACAGGCTCCAGGTTCTCCCCGATCCCCGCTGCTCTCCCTTCCATGTGCACCTTGCTGTAAAGCTGATGACGAATTGATGAGTGCGTTTGCCATTTGTTTTGCCATCCTGGAGGTGGGGCACATGACATCACATACCGCACACATCTGTTGGGGGGCACAATTTTCTGTTACCTCGGGCGCAAAAGGAGCTAGCTACGGCTCTGGCTAAGGCAGCCACAAAGAAAACTGCAGGCACATGATGGAGCGCTACCTTTAAAGTGACTCAGAACAGTACGACACACAGATGGTGTATTGACTTGATTTCAGTGCAAAGGACAAAGTTTTCCTAACAAACAGGAAAAGTATTACTGCAGAAAATAACGGTCAAGGATTCTTGACCTGCATCACACTGTCAGGGGACAAGCAGAGTATCCTCGTGAAAAATGTATGTATGCCCCCTACCTAGAAAGAAACCTTTTGTCAGTGAAAACCCTTGCTAATAACGGTCTCAAGGTTCAATTCAGAGGTGATGAATATACAATTCGAAACAATAAGCAAATCCCTGCAAAAGGAACATTGGATGAACACCTGAACAGACTCATCACCATAGACGAGCAGATCAAGAAAACCACTTACAATCCACACAACAAAGGTATCCATCTATGGCACAGCTGACTAGAGCACGGAAACCCGGAAGCCATAACAGATATTATAAAGAGAGGCATATCAGAAGATATAACCGTACTGCGCTGCCAAATGCCCATGACATGCAAATGCTGTATGGAAGCAAAGGCCACATGTACCCCACATTCCACAGGTCATCCAAAGAAAGACCACCCACACCATGGAGCCTATACCCAGTGATAGGTGCAGACCAATGAAAACTCCCACATCAGGTGGGAACAGATATCTACTGATTTTCATTGATGATTATTCCAGGTACACAACAACTTATCTGATGAAGCACAAGAATGAAACCTCAGAAGAACTTCAAAAGTTTGTAGCCATGTCCAGCAACAAATTCCAACAGCAACCAGTAATTATACACTCCTGAACGAAATGGTGTAGCAGAACGGAAAAATCGCACTCTTATAGAAATGGCCAGATGCATACTGTCAGATGCCAACCTACCTAAGAAGTACTGGGGAGAAGTAGTCATGACTGCAACATACCTACAGAAGGTGCTACCTTCAAAAGCCGCAGAAAGCACCCCATTTGAAATGTGGCATGGATCGGAGCCTAGCTTAGGGCACATCAGAGTGTTCGGATGTAAAGCTTACGCATATATTCCCAACGAGAAGCGATCTAAATTGGAGAACACAACCATTGAAGGTATTCTGATGGGCTATAATGAACAAAGGGATTTAGAATCCTCCACCCAAAGAATGACAAACCAACAATAACCACAGCGTTTATTTTGATGAGAACCCATCACCAGAAACAATGATCCCGGGAAGTTGTGAAGTGAATTCGCCCAGTGAACCAGCAAAGAAAGTTGAGCAAAGTGAAGCCCCACAGGAGTCAGAACAAGGGGTTGAGCTTACAATGGATAAGTCAACTTCCATGTTAATTCTGCTGAACAACCTGAAATTAGAAGATAAACTCGGGGAACAAAGAGAATACAACCCTGCAAGCTATCATATACTGCTAAGACACATAGCATACTCGAACCAACTTAGTGGGAAGAAATATAAAATTACCAAAACTCAAAGTCAATCAATGGAGACAGGCAGCAGAAGATTAAATAAAATCACTGCAAGAAAATAAAACCTGGACACTCACGGAGCTTCCCCCCGATCGCAGAACTATAGGAAGCAAATGCATTTTTAAGGTGAAGCTTACCATCAGAACACTTTTTAGCATCACTGCCAGGAAGGGCATGCAAGTGAGACACCTAGATGTTAAAATTGCTTTCCTATATGGAGACATTAAGGAAGATCTCATGGAGCATGGAGCAACCACCAGAGTTTGAGTAAGGACACCACCTTGTGTGTAAACTCCATAAAAGCATCTACAGACTCAAGCAATCTGCAAGAATGTGGAATAAGAAAGTGAATAAAATACTCACGAAAGAGTTCACAAGAAACAAAACAGATCCCTGTCTTTATTGCAGGAATTAAGAAGACAGATGGACATAAATCCTAATTTATGACATCCTAGTTGATGACATTATAACCTGTTTTGAAGAAGAAGGGGGCTAAAGTCAAATAGTACACAAACTAAAACAAAACTTTGAAATTAAGGAGCTAGGAAACATCAGTCACTATCTGGGAATTGAAATAGAGAGAGAAGAAGATGGACGCTATCTTCTCAACCAAAGTCAGAAAATTGCAGAAATTCTGGAACAATTCCACATGCAAAATGTCAAGGAAGTAAAAACACCTATGGAACCAGGCTACCAAAAGAGCAATGAAGCAGAAAACTTACCACACAACAATGACATGTACTGCAGAGCAATTGGAAAGCTACTATACATTGCCACTGTGACAAGACCAGACATAGCGGCAGCAGTGGGCATACAAAACAGTCGCAGCACCCTGGCAGCGTGACTGGAATGCAGTAAAGAGGATGATACTTAAAAGGAACAATATGGATGAAGCTACGACTGCGAGCAGCATCAAATCCAAAACTAGTTGGATATGCGGATGCTGATTGGGCCAGAGACTGCACAGACTGCAAATCCACAAGTGGTTACATCTTCCAGTACAGGGAAGGAATCATCAGTTGGTCTAGCTGAAAGCAAACAACTGTTGCACTTTCCTCAACTGATGCTGAATACAGTACATAGCAGCAGCACACGCTTGTCAAGAAGCAATATGGATTCGCCAGCTTTCAAATCGATATTTCTAGGGAAAAAAGCACTAAAATTTATTTTAGTGCACACAAACACAATATAATACCCTTTTTGTTGTAAACAATTAAATATAGGTAATGTCGAGGCAATATATATATACACACACAACTAAAACACAACCCTCAGACCCTTTGATTGGGTGGAGTTAGCACTGCAAACAAGAACAAGTGGCTTCAATAACAGCTGCAAGCTCTCATTTTACCATTAGAACTAATGAGGAATATTAAGAGTCAAGAATAAGGGCCAGTGATTCTTGCAACATCAGATTGGACTTAACTACTTGCCGTCCGCCCGTTGTAAAAAAACGGACGGACGGCACTGCAGCATTGGTGGTTTGCCGTCTCCAGACGGCATTTTTTTTCTGCTCGTGCGCGCCCCCTAGCGGGCACACACAGGCAGAATAGGCCCGACCAACGCAAACACCCGTTACCGGGTGTTTCACATATAGACGATCGGCGGCTCCATAGCCCGCCGATCGTCTATATGTGCTCGTTTTTTTGCCCGCCGCCGCCGGTTTTTTTGCCCCCCCTGACCCCTCACCTTCAATCCCGGGATCCGCTGCCCCATCTGCGGCCCGAGTGATGTAAACTCTGTACTGTACTGAGAGCACACGGACTTCACTTTACCTTTACCCCCTTTCATTAAAAATCACCTCAGCGTGCAGCTCTGCATGCTGATATGAAATCATCTTACATTCATTAGTTAAACAAATTTTTTTCTTTTACATACAGTTGGTTGTTTTTTCACTTCCTGGTCCTCTTGGGCATTAGTGATGTAATGTGCACAAGCGTTGCACCTGAAAAGGTTAAAAAACACAAAATATAAAGCGCACTCCTGTAGGGCAGACAGGCTTCAAACAGGTGGCTGTTATGTAAAGGTGTGCAGATCTCCTTGTTACAGGGAGAGGACCCTGTCTATTGGAAACCACGAAAATCTCGTATCTTCTCGTATCACTTCTCGTATCTACCAATTTTGGTAGTTGCGCTCCTGATCTTTTGTTTGTTTACCTGAAAAGGTTACATCAGCAGAGCATTGCTGGAAAACATCATCTGTAATCTCATGAGATCTTAGGGAAAGGCATTTTCCTCTGTGTGCCAGAGTTCCAGGAAGTAAAATGAGATATATTATTCTGCCGTTAATTAAAATGGCCACTGTGAGAAGACTGGGAGGAAAAGAAAAATGAGGTATGCAAAGAATAAAAAGCCGGCAATTATCTAGAAGTATGTGTACATAGATTGTCATTACTGAACATTTCTAAAGGTATCTTTGCTGTAATTTCAAAGATATGGGTAAAGTTCCTCTTTAAGTATTTTTTCCACTTATAAACCTTTTTATTCTACTGTTGCTTATGCAGGTTTTGTAATATATTTTCTGTAAATATTTATTGCACCATATTTATTTTCTCATCAATTAAAATAATATTTAACTATTGTTAGGCAGAATCTCTGAGTGCTCTAGGGGAGGCAAGAACTTTGCCTCCCTGATAAAGCTACTGTAGTTTAAACCAGTGGCTTCACAAGGGGGGTGCGGCCCGCACCTGGGTAACATCATTGGAGGGGTGACACCAAAATGACTGACAGTCATTTTGGTGTTATCCCCTCTGAAAAGTTGGGCACTCGGTCACGGGACAGTTACAGGAGAGAGGAGGGGGCCCGGTGGCATACCTTATCCCGCCGTATCAATGTCCCTTCCTCTCTCTTCCGGCGTCCATCACCAAGATGGCCACCGGCAGATATCATCAAGAATGCCGCGCATGCGCGATGACGTTACGGCAGGGTGTCACCAGGTCAAAATTGCAATAGTAGATGCTGTGGATGGTGCTAATTTACGTTAAAACTTGTGGTACCATTTACTATGTGTGTGCTCAATCGACCTGTCCCAGTGATGGTCACCCTCAGTCTGCTGGTGCTTAAATTTTAAATGCATTAACAGTTACCATTAAATCTGAATGATATATTATATTTTATATTATATTTAAACTGTTCTAAAATCACCTCAAAGACTGCTGGAAAACCGACACTTCAGGGAATATTGATTTCCTGGGTTCCCCACAGCTCTCACTGGTTCCCACTACTGACCTCAGTGTCAGTACTGTCTATTGTAGTGGCATTAGAGCCATCAGGAGAAATCACAACTACGGGGAGCCAGGAGATCGATATTCCTGGAAGTGCCCGTCTCCCAGAAGTTTTTAGGAGACCATTTCTTAGGAGGGGAGCGGCGTGTTTGGTGGTATTTTCTGTCTTCAAAAATGTTGTATAGCCACAGTGTTTAAATGAGATTTTCACATTGCCAATATGCACAGTAGGTACAACATGAGAATGTATTTAATGCAATATATTTATTATCATCATTGATTGATTTATTTTTTAATCATTACTTTACTTACAGGTTCAGTTTATGATATCAGTGGCACGGAATGTTCTTTGTCAACCGGGGATTTGTTAAAAGTTATGGGAAGGGAGTTGCAGTGTGTTAATCTTGTGGACATAAAAACAGGAAATAGCCAGACACTTCCGAATAACTATCAAGGTATTATTTACTCCTATTTACTTTTTTTTGTTTATTTCCAAAATTTATAAACTCAGAATTTTGGATTTGGTGGAAACAAGTGAAAACAAAAATGCTAATCTGCATACGTTTTAGAGTAAATCTAATGTGACTTGTTAGTATTGACAGAGAACATTATATTGAAAGAATGGAAGAGAAGATAAGGGTATTCATTAGATTTTATATTTTGTATGCCAGCAATACATAGAGACAAGTATCCAGAAAGTAAGTCTGAGTCTTGTAGGAGATGGTCCATTTGTATGCACTAATGAGCAGACAATATACAGTTAACAAATATCTCAGATCACATAAAGATAGAAATAATTTCTTGCATTTTTGAACACTTTCCTTAATATATATTGAACAGATGAACAGTAAAAAACAGAATAAAAAAAAAATGTAAAACTGCCAAAAAACTATTTTTAAAGTCCCCCTTTCCCGTGAACGCATGCATACTAACTTAAACACGCTTTGGGTGTGCCTGTGTGTGAAGATGATGATTACACTACACGTGTTGGGTATCTCCATATGCACCAGAGTGAATAATTCTATAGCCAATATTCCAGTTAACTCTAAACTGATGACCTGTACAGGCTTTTAAAGCGTTGCCTATTGCCTATGGACCTTTCACAGGAGCATGCAATATTTAAACTTGGCATGGGTATCTATTTACTCAGCATAACCTCATCTTTTATATTGTACAAAAAAATGGGTATTATATTGTGTTTTTGTGCACTAAAATTAACTTAAAGGAGAACTATGAGGTGCGTGCTTTTCACTCACCTCATAGTTCTAGCCGACCTGTGACAATGAGACTGTCACATGTCGGCTCAGTAGATCTCTGCCGTGACAGGGGAGGGGCTGGTTTCCCCCCTCCCCGCTCCGATCCGCCAGCGCTAACTGGCGGAACTGATGGGGGAGGGGGCGGGTACAGCTGGCTCTGCCTCTAGATAGGCAGAGCCAGCTGTCAGTCACGCAGCTGGGCGGATCCAGACATAATTGTTGGGATCCGCTTCAGCTGCGGCGTCAGTATACAGCGAGCAGCAGCTCGCGGTATACTGCGGCGTCTCAGTATATCGCGAGCTACAGCTCGCGGTATACTGAGCCTAGGGTAACGGGAGGACGCTAGTTTGTGTCCTCCCGTTACCCTAAGGAGAACTATGGGGAAAAGCCTTAACCCCATAGTTCTCCTTTAAGTGTAATTTCTACAAAAAATTTGGGGTTTCATAAAGAGTTGCACTAATATCATACAACATAGAAATTTGCAACTGCTGCCATTGTATTCCACAAGGTCTCTGCTTTCAGAAAATATATAACTCTTGGGGGTTTAAGTCATTTTAAGGCCTAAAATGTGGATTATAACATGCGTGTAAAACCCCCAAAAATGCCTTGGCAGCTAAAGGGTTTAAACTTAAAGATTTTTAAGGCAAATTATGCATCATTCACATGAATGTTATGAAAATCAGGGATCATATTTTACCCACAGAATCAATTTTTTGGCCGGTGGTAATAAAAAAGATGGTGTATGTAAAAGAAATGATTAGGTTTAGGCAACTTTACTACAGCTAACCAGTTTATTTTTAGTAGGGATGTTCAGATACCAGTTCAGATACCAGTTCAGATACCAGTGCCGATATTTGGCATTGTCACGAGAACTACCAGGGTTGCAGCGGTTGCAGCTGGGACCTGGCTCTGTCTCTCCACCACGGTGCAGAAATCATTAGTCTGCATTGTTTTAGAAAAACTGTCACATGACAATAAACAAAAATGTTTTAGTACTTGTACTTGTAAGTACATGGGCAAGTATCAGTACTTGTACTTGGAAAAATGGTATCGGTGCATCGCTTATGTATATTTATTTTTTTTAAATACCGTATTTGCCGGCGTATAAGACGACTCGGTGTATAAGACGACCCCCTACTTTTTGTGTTAAAATATAGATTTTGGGCTATACTCGTCGTATAAGACGAGTAAAGCCCAAAATAATGTTTAAATGCAAGCACTAACATCCATGGCGGTATTCCCGAGTGTGGCTTGGGGTTAATTTTAGTACCATAAGCGGTAACCCCGAGCCACACTTGGGATTACAGTCTCTTACCTTGTCCACGATCCCCGCTGTGTCCTCCGTCTTCCGCTGAGTCAATCATGGCAGGCTTTGTATTAATAAATACAGGCTTTGTATTCATTAATACAAAGCCTGCCGTGATTGGCTCAGCGTGGTATACTGTATGTAGCCGAAGCTACATACAGTAAACCGTATCCTTCCGTATGTACCCGGCGTATAAGACGACCCCTGATTTTCGGGGGATGTTTTAAGGTCTCAAAACCCGTCTTATACGCCGGCAAATACGGTAATGCATTTAAATGGGGATGTACACTCCCCAGTATACTCCTTAAAAATGACAACTGCCTCCTAACTTTTGAATTTTTCTCTAGTCTAGTCTTGGAGCTGGAAAAGTATTTGTACATGTATTTGTACTTGTACCGAGTACAGTAATTGGTATCTGAATTACCCCAAATTTGTAGACAAAATATTTGCTGTACAGGACACTCTGGTGAAGCCAGAATAAACTTGAATGCATTAATATAGTAAAATAGGTTCAGATTATTTACCTAAATAACATATCTGTATTCCAGGTATGTTTGAAGTCTATGTACATGGTTGCACGTACAGCACTCTTGAGATGTTACATGCAGAATTATCCAGTGGCGATCACATGGTTCCGTATTGGTTCACCTCCAAGTCTGATTTCACAGTGGGAAATCATGTTATTTGGCAACAGCTTCCTATTCACTTTGTGTCATTTGACAGATGTACCAGTTGTGCTGAATGCCATGTCTATGAGGGTTCACATTCATACTCCATCACAATCCCCTCATCCACACAAGGGCACTTTTATGAGTATGAAAATACAGAGTCATATAAACTTGAACAGGTCTTGCAGTCTCCAGCTTTACTGAAACGTTCCTTCAAATGCAGAATTATAGGAACTGGAGTGTACAGGATATGTCCAGAATATGAAATTAAAACAATCATGAATAGTAAGTATATTACCTGCTCATGGTAAGTAGCTAAAATATGTATATCTCTATCCTGAATGTATTTCCATTAAACATGGCTAATGTTATACACAGTTCTCCCACTTTTGTCTTTTTATGTTTTACATAATCTTTTTTTTTTTCAAATAGCAATTTTTCAAAACAATAAATAAAGTGTAAGTTCAGCCAGTTTTTTTTTTTTTATTATAATTTGAATAGACTGAGGTTGGATTAAAACCCCTGTCAGGATTTACTGCTGACTGGGACTCCATTAGAGAGATGGTTTCACCAGACAGGAAGTGAGGATAAATTTCAACAAGGAGACATACATCAGTTAAAAGCATACAGGGTTTCGAGCCCTGCGCTACACTGCTAAAAAAGAAAAAATATTTCTGTGTGTGTTGTTTTTAGAGATTTTCCCTAATTTCCTGTCTGGCAAACCATTGTCAGAGTTTGTGAGGGAAAACCACTGTAACCAGACCCTGAATGGCTGTAAACCTTAACAAGAGATCTAAATCTTTGCCTACAGACTGACTCATTAAAATGCCATCTGAGCAGAGCATTGATGGATGTGGAAGGGAAAAAAAATCACTTCTTTGACTCATGTAGTTGAGCTATTGAGCCCTGTATACACCGGTTCAGTTATGCAGCTTCAGGCAGCCTGGAAAATACATGGAAAGGAGCCCAGAGGTGCTGGCTTGATGTGTAAATATGAAAGATTTTTAACATTTCATATTTACCTAAAAATATGTATTTTTTTTAGTTTTGAACATGATAGAGCAAGAAAAAATGACATTTCCTTTAAGCAAGCTGCAACTGAAAATTGAAACATACAAGATCTACATCTTGTGTTTTTGGCCACTTGAACAGCATAAATTAGTAATAACTTTTTTTTTTATATAAACACACCAGATTTTACCCAGAAGTAATGTATCCCCTCATTGGAAAGGTAAACCCCACAATCACAAAATTATATTAAAATGTAGAAAATATATATTGAGTAATTTTATGTTTTTAAAATACTTTCCTGGATTTAGTCTTCAGCCCCTATAATTTTTATAAAACTGCAAATATATAATTTCCCTGCAGGTACAGTAACTAGCGGCATTTAAAATGTGTAAAGAACAGCCGTAGAAATTGAAATTATTACTTCTATGATTAGCTTATTTGAAGTTTTGTTTCTGTGAATCTGCACAGAGCTTAAATACTTTGTAGACATCTCCTGCAAAATTAGTTTATTTTTGTGAGATACTTTCTAAGACATTTGCACACATCAATGAATGCCAGGACGTATTTTATTATTACAACACTGCACCAGCTGATGTAGCTGTAACCAAGGCCAATGACCAAGGCAACCACATAGTAACCAGTTTGAGAGAGGGCATGTTACAACCTTTCTTCCAAATTATACCACAGAAGAAATGTCAGTAACCTTTGTTAAAATTGTTGCAATGTACAGTATATGGTTCACCTGGTTATTTAGGTATTTTCTTTCTTTCTTTCTTTATTTATTTATTTCTTTCCTCATACAGTGAGAAAAGGCTTGGTGATGATTCCATCAAGTCTTGAAGTAGATGTAATAGATATTACTGACCAGTGTGGAAACATCACTTTTATCCAACCACTGTCCTTGGAAGAAGTTTGTGAGCATGAAAGCAGGTTTCCAGTTGTTGCAGAAATTCTGGAGATGGCAGAATGCACCCATTTATTGAAAAATAACACTTATTCAGCTCTACACAAAGGGAAAAAAATTGTTATCCACAAAAAAACTATTTCTAAAAAAGTGTTGGCCAAAGCCTGCAAAGGTAAAACCTTTAGGTTTTTTTACATCCACAAACAATACCAAGGAAAGTTTCGCCAAAGACCAAGAGAGTTTTCAACAGTTTATGACCTGTGGACCAAAATGATAGAAGGAACAGAGTTAACTGTTGTGGTGACCCAGGATAGTGAGAGCTTTGATGATAACTTCCCATCTCTTTGCATTGGTGATCATCTACGCACTTTGCATCAAACCAAAACTGTCTGCTCAAGTCAAAGTGGGTCACAAGAAGTTGAGGTTTTGGTGTGTATTAAAGAATCAGCAGATGATGATGAAGATGATGAACCAGAAGAAATCAAGCTTCCTTTGTATATGGAAGGACATTTTGTTGAGGAAGTTAAAAACAACACAAAATACAACATTAGTAGTTTAATAGAAAAACATAAACTCCCCTGTGAGGTGAAGGTTGTGAAAAAAGACATGTCTTTACCCAATGACCCTTTGACTTCTTTTCCTACCCTAACATTGGAAGAAGTAGTGGACGAACCTGTATTGTTGGTCAGTTTGTTGGACAATATCTCTGAATGCTTTGAGTTGCCTCTTAAATACTTTAACATTTCAGTAGTTTTGCAGGATGATTATGTGCATTCTACAAGAGATTTAATTACTTCAAATAAATTAGAAGAACTAATGGAATGGTTTTATTATTCTTTGAGGAAACATCTGCCAACCCAACAGCTTCCACCTCCTCGGCCACCGAAAAGACTGGTCAAAACTAAAGAACATCACCCATGCAATAAACCTGTTGAGCCAAAAAGCCCCGTTCATCTTAATTTGAAGGTACAGCATTATTTTGTGTATATTGTGTGTAAAATGGTGAAATTTTTCCATCTTTACTTTTAAACTTCCTTTTTTGTAAATTCAAAAAGGATTGGTCTATTTATAAAGAATATCACATTGTCCTATAGCACTGCAGTTGCTCTAGAATATTAACATACACTAATACAGCTAAAAATAAATCTATTAATAATATTAATATTTATATTTTAAAGACATTTTAGATCTCTTCGCATTAACATCTGCAGGGTATTTTCCAGGAGGGTGGTAAAATTCTCCTTGAACTTAAAAAAATTCATATAGACCAATAATACTAATAGGAAAGGGAGACAAGCTATACTATACATTTAATAGATACAAAAGAGCACTAATAGCAAAAAAAAACCTCTGTGGTGGACTTTGCAGGCTGCAGAGCCCCCTACAGATCCTTCAAAGCCCCCCACAGATCCTGCAATGCCCCCACAGATCCTGCAAAGCCCCCCTGAGACCTGGCAAAGCCCCCCACAGATCCTGCAGAGACCCCCCTGGGACCCTGCAGTCTGCAGGGTCCCAAGCAAAGATCTGCTTGGCGACAGATATAGTTTTCCTTCTTCCGGCATATTCCAATTCTGTTTTCTAGCAACATAAGTTACAAAACAACACTTTCACTTGTACTTCCCTTTGAAAAACCAACTGCACTATGAAAGTATATACCTCGCTTTCCTTCTCTTTTTTTTTTTTTCCAGACTCCACTGAGTCTTTCCTTATCTCTCAGCTGACAATGAGGTACAATTGAGAGGTTCACAATAGAATTGTGAACCTCTCATTAACCACTCGAAGACCAGGGGAGTTATTCACAAAGCTGCCGAAGGCAGCTGAGTGAACGACCGACCCGAAGGGAAGTGAGCTGAACGCTGTTCGGCTATTAACTCCAGGCTTGCATTGCCCCGTGGTACCGAGCAGAATAGAAAAACAGTGCAAAAAGTAGAAGAAAAAAAAAGTAGATTTTTTTTTTATAAAGGTAAATATATGATAAATCTTAAAAAATAAATAAAGATTAAAAAAAGTTCAAAAATAAAGATTATTAAAAAAACAAAAATAAAGATCATTGAAAAAAGAAAAAAAAATGAAAAGAAAGAAACTAGCGGAGCTAGCAGTGACAGGTAGGTCTGCCCAACTGTTTCCTATTGGCCGTGACCTGCTAGAGTCTTGTAGCAGGTCCCGGCCAATGAATAACAACTGGGCGGAGCCGGCCGTGACGTCACAGCCGGCTCCGCCAAGTTGTCCTTGTTTAATGACAGTTCAGCGTCCCCAGTAACCTGGGGACCCTGATCAGTCATTGCAACTTGGGATAGCCAGCTGTGAGATCACTGCTGGCTCCACCCAGCTGTCAGTTGACCGCTTCGGGTTTCACGTCGGCTCAGTCGAGCCGAAACATATGCCTTCGGCTCGGCCAGCTTCGGGAGCTGTACGGGCTATAGTGAATAGCAGCCCTTCAGTTCGACTGAACTGAAGGGCTCCAGCGGCCGAAGCTAGCCGTAGGATAAGCCGGAGCTCGGACCACCCCACAACATCCCGGAAGCAACTTGTTTCACCACAACTTGTGTTACTGTACACCACGAGCCATCCCTTAACCGTCCCCTCCACCCCTATTCTTTTCTCCCATCCAGCCACAGCAATCTTTTTTTTATTCTTTCATTTATTTATTCATTCATTTATTTTCATTCGGTCGCAGCGCTTCTTTTGTTGTAATTTTTTTTCTAGCATTATTTGAAAATGCATGCAGCCTTCTTACATAGTTTGGGAACAAGTGATACGTCAATTTACTTCATAATAATTTGTTGCACTTTCCTAAATGCACCAAATATGGTTTTTAGTTTAGGTGCTTTTGGTGCTCCTAGGGCCAGTAGTTATTTTCATAACTGCAGCCGGTTTGCACACAATCACACCCCATTGCTAGGTTTACCTCTTTTATACAAAACGTTGTATTATTTTGCAGTTTCTAACATGGCATACAATTTTGTTTTTGTTAAAATAAACATATGAGAGTTTTGTTTTTTTCTGATGGAAAAATATCTGTGGCCAATAGCAATACAGAAAAAAGCCACTATGTTGTTTGTGCTGCCTATAGGCACAGGTCTATTGTGCCTAATGGTAAATCTAGTCCTGGTGTTCTTTATATTGTATATATGTAGATGTTACCATATGGTGATAGAGACTATTTTTTTAAGCTGAATTTGTTGTGTACATGAGGGCAAATGTATTTTATCCGCCATTTTATGATGGGGCAGGGTCTGGATCAACTGTGTGTAGCAAAATAGTGTTTGCAAAAAAAAAAAATCTGTACAGTTTAGTTTTTAGGTCTGATTAGGCTGATGAAGCAATATCAAATACATCTAAAAATTAATAATAGTTCTGCTATATTTGTATATAAGGTTACTGGTCAGACTTGTTTCCTTCCAGCTAATAAGTGCTTACTGCAGCCGATTTTATCATTACTGTCATTTTTTTTTCCAGTGAAAGGAAACCTGTGTGTGTGTCTGTATGTATGTGAGCTGCTACTGAAAACTTTTTTTAAAGACCTATGTTCTGGGTCCATAATCCTTATCCTTGCTTCACTGTTGAGTCACTGAGATAAAAAGATATGCAGGTACGAGTTGTGACCTCTTTGGCTACATATTTTTGGTTTCTGAGTCATTAAACACTGAAGGGGAGGATGTCAGTCATAGGTTCGCATTTCAAAAACAAGTTGGCAAGTTTTTTCCTAATTTTGTCCTGGCAGATTCCTGTTAATACCTGATCAAAACATTATATAAACTTGTGCTTGCAATATTCTAAGCGTTTTTCTTTTTTTCATTTCAGGAATCTCCAGACAACCTTGCTAAACCACCAGTGCCACATCGGAAGGTCTCTTCAGAAAAGAGTAAAACAGCTGGTGAGATATGTAAATTACAGAGGGGTAATGAGTACATACCCACACCAAGAAGAAATACAGTAAAACCAAAAGGTGTGCTAATGTCCCTATGGTGACCCCTTTCCTTTACTAATGCAGGACAAACTAATAGGGTAATTAACATTCCTCCTACCCAGTAACATATGCTAACCTTCCCTCACCCCGTCCTGTGGTGCGTGCAACCATGCCAAAATCGAGATAGTAGGGCTTGTGCCCATGGGCATTGTTTACCTGAGTTTGACACGTTAGCAGATTCCCATCTACCTCAATGGTACAGTATAGATCACTAGTTCTCAACTGGTGGGTCATGACCCAAAAGTGGGTCACCACTTGCCTTCCACTTTTCTAGGGCTCCTCAGCGTCCCCGTAGAGCAGCACTGTCAGTTCTCGCGCCAAGCACCCATTCAAAATAGGCTGCCCGGCGCCGAGTGTCAGCTTGAGATGGGATGGGGCTGTGGCTCTGAGGGAGCTCCATGAATACATGCATTGCTTACAGCTCCCTCTGGACCGGAGTGACGTCACATTCTGGCTCGCGGCACCTCTACACATGGGAGCTGTACCAGCAATGCACAAATGGATGGAGCTCTGTCACGGCACAGCAGCCCATAATGGACCTTAGGCTGAGGATCCACTCCAGTTCTCGTAAGGTAGGGAGACTGGGTGGATCTTAAAAACGTTTTAAAATTATTATTTTTAATTTGTGTCTGCGATTGTGTATGTATGTCAGTGTTTTTGAGGGCCCATTCACACTAGTACAGTGCGTTAATCACATAGTACCATGCGATTAACGCACTGTACCTACCGTGCATTCTGGTGTGGGAGGTGTATTGCATTGCCACTCATTTGAATAGTACCCCAAATGCACCTCCCACCAACAGTTCGTACACCCACACCGGAAGGCGCGATACCGCAATGCCGTGCGTTCCATTGTAGCGCAACCTGGGTCGTGATTTATTGAGCAAGGACAAATGTGGGTCCCGAGGTTACACAGGTTGAGAACCACTGGTATAGATGACAGTTCTGAGGCTGTGTTTGACCTTCTTTGAGTGGTCCTTTTGGAGAGTCGGCATTTTGCATTTGAGCTGCGCTGTGTTCAGATGTAAAAACATGCACTTGACAGCATCTTATAATATGCACATTCCGTGGAATTCATAAAGAGTGTCGTAGACACTCTTTAGAATTCTGTCATGCCCCCACACAACAAATGCGGTGTCGGTTAGAAACTGGTACATGAATCTGGTGCATGCCCGACATTGCAGTGCCTGTCACACAGTCAGGCACAGAGGGTGAGGAGTTTTCCTGTTAGATGAATGGAGCCTGATAGGAAAGCTGAGAGGCTAGCTCACCAACAGGACCTTCATTGTGATTGACAGTGGATAGCAGTGGGCAGATTCCACAGCTGCTATTGTTCTGTCTAGTGGCTATGAAATCCGCTCACTGCAGTCAATCACAAGGAAAGTCAACCTGATGGGGAACTCAGAGGGATTAGTTCTTCATTGGGTTCACCTAACTTGTGATTGACAACGGAAGGCAGTGGCTTGATTCCATAGCTGCTAGTAAGAGGAACAAAGATGGCAGTAAAAATATGAAACTTTTTTTAAACCTTTACCCTGTTATTCAAGACTAGAAAAAAAAACATTTTTGGTTGAACTTCCACTTCCATCACTTAGTTGCACTGTTTCAATAAGTTGACTAACACTGCACTGTTCCAGTTCTATATTCATAAGATTCTGTCTTCACTATACTCTGGATTCTCTCTTCTCTCTAGCCGCTGCTTATGAATAACCTCTTTATTGCCTATATCAGATACAGACCTGCCTTGTTTAACCTTTTGTGACCAGAGGTCAAGGATGCCTAGATGTGCAGGCCAAATTTAGAAGCCGCAGCAAGTGTTGATTAGCTTTAACAATATTTCTATGACTAATTTGCATGCCTACATATTTTTTATAGATTTTTTTTTAAGGCCATATAAGGCTTTTATTTGGTAAACAGGAAGGACAGGGAGGGAGGGGAAATCATTTCAATGGGAGCCCAGGCAGCAAAATTTAGCAGCTGAACAGACAGGGAGTATAGCATGGTTTATTGCAAGAATGTAAAACCACAACAGTATCATATTTCTAAATGTATTTACTTTATTCCTGAAGTAGGCTGTACTGATGTGATTGGATCATAACATGCAACATAAAACCAATAATGCACATTTTATTCACAGACAGTGATAGTGATGATGGCTACGAAGACATAGAGAAACACATGAAGACTCAATTAAACATTGTGACTAAAGTGAACAAGAACTGAATAAGGTTTTGAGTCAGGCCAAACCACTTCAAAAGCACAAACTAAAAATGCACACACAGTTGTAAACCATTCCCAGTGCAGTGAAAGGTGTGAAAGCCTATTTTTTGTATAGTAATATTTGTCTACAGATAGATGTTTGCTGCCATGCACCTTTTCTTTCATATATGATACCTGTATGTTCTTAAGTGAGCGTTAAGTAAAATTTTCAATATGTACAGAAACCTAATTAGGCAAGTGATGTATTAAAGGAGAACAATGAGGTGAGTGATTTTCACTCAACCACATAGTTCGAGCCGATGTGTCGGCTCAATAGATCGGGAAGTGAGCGAACACATACCGTCGCTCACTCACTTCTCAATCATGTCCCTGCAAAGAGCCATGGCTGTCACTCACGGCTCCCTGCAGGGATTCCCCCCTCCCCGCTCCAATCCTCCAGCGCTGACTGGCGGAATGGGAGGGGGCTGGTACAGCTGGCTCTGCCTCTAGATAGGCAGAGCCAGCTGTCAATCACGCAGCTGGGTGGATCTCGACAGTAATGTCGGGATCCGTCCCGACTGTGGCAGTCTCAGTATACCGCAAGCTGTAGCTTGCGGTATACTGAGCTTTGTGTCATTGGAGGATGCTAGTTTATGTCCTTCCGTGACCCTTAGGAGAACTATGGGGAAAAACACTTACCCAATAGTTCTCCTTTAACTGAAGGAACTATTTAAATAGCACTTATTAGCTGAACCCTACCTACAGTGGTACCCTTAGCTGATTAGATTACAAAATCACATGACCAGTATTATCAAGCAAAGCTTGCCTATATACTCCATTGGAATTTACCATTAATTTCTAATGTATGGCTGAAAATTGAACTGACATTTCTCTATACCAGCTCACTGACATATCAACTGTAGCTCCCAATCTTTGTAAAAACCACATTTTTTTCCAGTTAATCTGCTCCTACATAGATAATTAATTACCCTCAATATCTAGTACAGGTATTCCTCACTTAACGACAGAGTTCCGTTCCTACGACCAGGTCGTTAAACGGATTGGTCGTTAAGTGAGGAACTCTATACAGTACTGTACTGCATTAGTACAGTACTGTATAGCGTTGCAGATGTACAGTACCGAAGAGTGTACTGTACATCTGGCAGTGAAAATACTTACCGGGACCGCAGTGAAGATCGGAGGACGTCACTTTCGCCGGTGACACGTCGCACTGACGCTGACACGCAAGGTCGGAGGTCGCTCGGCGGTCCATCGTAAGTGCGAGTGGTCGCAAAGCAGGTAAGTCGGTAACCGAGGAATGTCTGTATTGTAATAAACATATGGAACCACTGTTCTTTACCCTCTCTTTCCTCCAGTATGTTCAATATCATACTGCAACTGTTTAAAATCTCTAAAAAAGCTTGCAATAAAAGCTTAAGGCCCCATTCACACTGCGTTTGTCGCACGATTTGCATTTTGTGCAATATTGCGCAAATGCTTGCATTGAATCGCGGCACAATCCGCTCCAAAAAGGGTCCTGCTGTAGCGACGCATGACCCGCGACAGCAGGACCCTTTGCCCCATTGCCAAGCATTGGAGAGCGATATCGCGCGGTAAATAGCCGCGATATCGCGGGAATTACCGCGCGATAAATCGCTCAGTGTGAATGGGGCCTTATAGTGGACCTGAACTCAAAAAGGGAAGATTCCCTTTTATAGCGAACACTTAGGCTCCTTTCACAGAGGCATCATTCATCCTGATCATCTCTGATATATCTACAGTGTGAGATCTATGGCACTGCTGCCTCTGACTGCTAGTCTGTGGAGATATGGGGGTAATTTACTAAAGGCAAATAGGCTGTTCACATTGCAAGGGAATTTGCACTGTGGTGGTTTCTCCTTAGCTTAGTGAATGAGGTGAAACTCTGCTGACTTATCATCCAGCCATGTGCAAGCAAGAATAATGTTGTTTTTGGGGGTTTTTTCCTTCATGTGATTGGGCATTCTTTGAAATGTAGAAATTTCACCACATTCGCTAAGCTAAGGGAAAATCCCCCTGCAAAATGCAAATTCTTTTGCAAAGTCAATAACTTATGTGCCTTTAGTAAATCAACTCCATGGTGAAAGATTTGGTAGTGTCACTACTGTACTGTTCAGTGTTTGTTGGCAGCTCTGAAATGAGGAAACAAAACCTGTCTTTACCAAAATGTTAAAATGATTAGCTGCAGGAGGACCACAGGACTAGGCTGTCACCTTCTACCTGCTCGTTTTTGGGCACAGCTTCTGGCTTAGTTCCTCTTTAATAAATTAGTCATGGAATGTTCTGGTATTTTCAATATGAGTTGCCTAATTCTGAGTATTGTAATTCTGTAATTGCAGATTAAATAAATTGCACTATACAACCACTTTTACTGGTCATTTACTGAATTCCAGCCAAAGCTGTTTTTGCACACATGATAAAATGCACATTTTAGGCCTGATAATAACTTAAAACCGCCCAGAATTTCGATATTTTCTGAAAGCAGACACCTGTAGAATAAAATGGTGACAGTTGCAATTGTTTATGTCCAGTGATATTAGTGTACCTGTTTATCAAGCTCACATTTTTAGTAAAAAATATTTCAAATTAATTTGAGTGCACACAAAGACAATATAATAACGAATTGTTGGCAAAATATAACAGATAGGGTATTGCCAAGTAAATAAATACCAAACATGTCAAGTTTCAAAATTGCGCGTTCCCGTGAAATGGCAAAAAACTACGGTACCAAAAATTGTCCATAGGCGATGCTCTAAAAGCTCTTATAGGTCATCAGTTTGGAGTTGACCATGAACAATGGCCAGGGAATTATTGCTCTCATGACCAGGGGTGCGTGTTTCTAGCCTTTTTTCTGCCTGAAGCAAAGTGCAAAATGGCGCCCATTGGCCTGACCCATAGCTGCTTGCATCTAGAGGTGGTTATTTGTCTCAAACTGGCCATAATCTGTACATGTGTGCTTACCTTCGAATACAGGCCGACAGCTATGTCATTGCTTTGTACAGGCGCACAAGCCCCCTGTGATTTTTGCTGCAAAAAGATACACGCCTCAGTGAATGAGACCTTACAGCAGTAATTGTACACACAGCTTAGGTTGTGGCTACAGAGACAAGCAAAGGTAAAATTGTGTTTTAGATAATAATAGTAATACAAAAAAAAGGTTAACAATATCTACAATAAGTAATCTGTCTTGCTTTACAAATAAAACAATGTCAAACAGTGAGTGTGAGAAAAAGTGAGAATGACTGAATACCTCCCAGACATATCTCTGGGAAAGAGTTAGGAGACAACTAGAGAATAGACATGTACAGTACATTCGGATTCAGGCGGTTCGTCCAAATCCAAAATAACAAATTTATTATATTTCGGAATATTCAAAAACGAAATTCGGGCATATAAAAATTAATTTGCAGAACGCATGGCAACCATATTGGCCACCGTCGCGTTCTGCGCATGCGCACCACCATCTTGGAAGCGGGGCCAATTATGTCACGTAAGAAGAAAATAATGTCACCAGCACTCCGTAGTAATAAATCAATATTTATTACTACGGAGTGACCACGGACGGCACCGTGTATACCACAGAAGAAGAAAAGAATGTCACCAGCACACCGTAGTAATAAATCAATAATCCATTGAATGGCATTCAATGGATTATTGATTTATTACTACGGTGTGCTGGCATTCAATGGATTATTGATTTATTACTACGGTGTGCTGGTGACATTATTTTCTTCTTCTGTGGTATACACGGTGCCGTCCGTGGTCACTACGAGCACCCACCCACACGGGTTCTCTCCGGTAAGGAGTGCAGCAAGGTCCTTAAACAATTTTAAACAATTGTCACATGACGCCACACATGCACGGCATTGGGTGATGTCATATGCATGTTTGGACGACCCCATCTTGGTGTATACCAAGATATACACGAAGATGGTGGCCCCCAAACACGTGCAGCATAATGTGACTCCCCGCATGTGCAGCATAATGTGATGTCATTCATCCCGCCTCCGAGATGGCGGAGCACATGCGCAGAATGCCCGACGGCTAATATGGCCGCTGTGCGTTCTGCAATTTCATTGTGCAGTTTCGGATTTGGAGGCTCGTGGCCTCCGAATCTGATACAGCATAACATTTAGTTTAGTTTGAAATTAATGAAAATATTTTCAGTTTTCATTTGTTTCGTCCGAAACTAAATGTTATTCTGTGCACATGTCTGCTAGGGAATCAATGAAAATGATACAATCTGCGCTGTGGCGAACAAGGACTGTAGCTACATTGCGCCAATTATTGTGTGCACGTCATTCGGAAATTCAAGCCATGTGTGGCCCTACCATTGCCTCTACATTTGACAAAAGCAGATTTTTTAATTGGGCAAAACATTGTCAGCCAAACATTGTATACTGGCAATGGGGAGTGCAGGCTGTCAGAATACAATAGCCGGCAGGGAAGATTCCCTCATGCACGCAGTTCAGTGTTTATGGAGGAATCTGTGGACCTTAGACTGCTGCAGAGGAGGGGGAGAGACATTCCAGGTACTGGTCTAAGAAGAAGCCAGCTCAGAGCATTGAGTGAGTAATTCTTTGGATTTTTTTAACCTAGACACAAACGAGCAGTAAACCCTTGCAGTGCGGGAGTAGCCCCACTGCAAGCGTTAATTCAAGAAATTCCTGGAGTTCTGCATTAAGTAGGGTACTCACGGAGCAAATTTTGGTCAATTCAGCAGGGAATCAGACGCAATTCACTCCGTTGGTGAGCCCATTCCTTCAACAGAGGTTGATCATTTGATTGACTTTTGCTGAAGAAACATGTTGGAAAATCTTCAGCCGAATGATGCTTGCAGCCAGTCAGCCAAACTGTTTGTGTATTCTGACAGCGGCCAGCAATAGAATCAGCTGGAGATTCATTCATCAATGCTGTTCAGCATGGATGGGGGAATCTGTGCTTGCAGCCAATAAGCCAAACTGTTTGTGTATTCTGACAGCGGCCAGCAATAGAATCAGCTGGAGATTCATTCATCAATGCTGTTCAGCATGGATGGAGGAATCTGTGCTTGCAGCCAATCAGCCAAACTGTTTGTGTATTCCGACAGCGGCCAGCAATAGAATCAGCTAGAGATTCATTCATCAATGCTGTTCAGCATGGATGGAGGAATCTGTGCTTGCAGCCAATCAGCCAAACTGTTTGTGTATTCTGACAGCGGCCAGCATTAGAATCTAGAATCAGCTAGAGATTCATTCATCAATGCTGTTCAGCATGGATGGAGGAATCTGTGCTTGCAGCCAATCAGCCAAGCTGTTTGTGTATTCTGACAGCGGCCAGCAATAGAATCAACAGGAGTTTTGTTCATCAATGCTGTTCAGCATGGATGGAGGAATCTGTGCTTGCAGCCAATCAGCCAAGCTGTTTGTGTATTCTGACAGCGGCCAGCAATAGAATCAACAGGAGTTTTGTTCATCAATGCTGTTCAGCATGGATGGAGGAATCTGTGCTTGCAGCCAATCAGACAGACTGTTTGTGTATTCCGACAGCGGCCAGCAATAGAATCAACAGGAGTTTTGTTCATCAATGCTGTTCAGCATGGATGGAGGAATCTGTGCTTGCAGCCAATCAGACAGACTGTTTGTGTATTCCGACAGCGGCCAGCAATAGAATCAGTGGGAGATTCGTTCTTCAATGCTTTTCAGCGTGGTTGGAGGAATCTGTTATATTTTCTTCGCTCAGCCCGCAGGTTGGATGAGGAAAATATATACGTATATACCCGTCTCACATTAATATACCCTCTTTCTACTTGTCATAGTATTTGTCTATTATTTTTTTTCATAGAGGCAAAATTGCAGGTTATTTTTTATACTCTATTTCAGATGCATTTACAGTAACCATTGTTGTGCAATGTTTTTCTTAACACAATCAAGTAAAATTAAAGTAATGAATCAGTTTCTCACTTTAATTGCCAACTATAAACGTATACCATATACTGATAAATCATTTTATTTGATCTGATTTACAGTATTGCCATTTTAAAGCTGAACTTCAGTCCATTGTAAAAATGAACAAGGCAGCGTGCACTGCAAGGGTTAACAGCTCTTGTCCATGGGTAAGGAAAAATCAGCAATACTTACCTTATTCCTCACTCCTTTAACAGAGGACAAATGTCCTATTTGTAAATATTATCTTTAGTGCCCTGTGTACGTGTGCTGGCCTGCGTTGTACATGATGATGTTGCAAAGGCCACAACAGCTTGCACAGAGTAGAGGAGTGGCTTCATGGGACCAGTCATGTAGTGGAGAGGAAGCTAGAGGGAACAAATATAGAGGTATGTATTTAACCTTATTCATTAGACCCTAAAGTCTATCCATCAACCCTTGCAGTGCGGTAGGGGTGCACTGCCTTTTTGCGTGTTACAGATGACTGGAGTTCAGATAAAATAATGGGCACACATAAACTGAATGTGTGAAACATAACGTCTCAACTTCCCTTTCTCAGTTGCCTAAAGTCTGTGTACTCAGCAAAACCACAACATTGCAATAAAGTAGGAACTAAAATGACCAAAATAGAGAAACACAACATATGTGCTTGGTTGAGACTCAATGACACAATTGCAGCTACTCTGTTCGAACATCAGATGAATGTATTGTCCCTTTCAAACACTTAATAAACAACTTTTAAGAAATGCACGCATATCTTTCCTCTCCAGTGTCTTTATTTCACAAATACCCAATTACAACATTTGAAGCAGAAATAAAGGAAGACATTCTATTAGCGTACATTTTCAAATGTGTTTTAGAGAAGCTAAAAAATGCAATCCTATGTAAAGATTTTGCTGCTCTGAGGCCACAATCTAAGCACCAGCACAATGAGAGTGATCAGCTCTGGGGCAGGTAAACTGACCAATAAACCCTACAGACACACACAGTAGCCGCCACCACCACAGCATCCGCCGTTGCAATTTTGACCCTTAAAGGAGAACTATAAGGTTAGGGCTTTTCCCCATAGTTCTCCTTAGGGTAACGGGAGGACACAAACTAGCGTCCTCCCTTCACCCCAAGCTCAGTATACCGCGAGCTACAGCCCGCGGTATACTGAGACGCCGCAGTATAATGCGAGCTACAGCTCGCGGTATACTGAGACGCCGCAGCTGAAGCGGATCCCGACAATTATGTCTGGATCTGCCCAGCTGCCTGAGTGACAGCTGGCTCTGCCTATCTAGAGGCAGAGCCAGCTAATTTTAAAGCTGAACTTCAGTCCATTGTAAAAATGAACAAGGCAGCGTGCACTGCAAGGGTTAACAGCTCTTGTCCATGGGTAAGGAAAAATCAGCAATACTTACCTTATTCCTCACTCCTTTAACAGAGGACAAATGTCCTATTTGTAAATATTATCTTTAGTGCCCTGTGTACGTGTGCTGGCCTGCGTTGTACATGATGATGTTGCAAAGGCCACAACAGCTTGCACAGAGTAGAGGAGTGGCTTCATGGGACCAGTCATGTAGTGGAGAGGAAGCTAGAGGGAACAAATATAGAGGTATGTATTTAACCTTATTCATTAGACCCTAAAGTCTATCCATCAACCCTTGCAGTGCGGTAGGGGTGCACTGCCTTTTTGCGTGTTACAGATGACTGGAGTTCAGATAAAATAATGGGCACACATAAACTGAATGTGTGAAACATAACGTCTCAACTTCCCTTTCTCAGTTGCCTAAAGTCTGTGTACTCAGCAAAACCACAACATTGCAATAAAGTAGGAACTAAAATGACCAAAATAGAGAAACACAACATATGTGCTTGGTTGAGACTCAATGACACAATTGCAGCTACTCTGTTCGAACATCAGATGAATGTATTGTCCCTTTCAAACACTTAATAAACAACTTTTAAGAAATGCACGCATATCTTTCCTCTCCAGTGTCTTTATTTCACAAATACCCAATTACAAAATTTGAAGCAGAAATAAAGGAAGACATTCTATTAGCGTACATTTTCAAATGTGTTTTAGAGAAGCTAAAAAATGCAATCCTATGTAAAGATTTTGCTGCTCTGAGGCCACAATCTAAGCACCAGCACAATGAGAGTGATCAGCTCTGGGGCAGGTAAACTGACCAATAAACCCTACAGACACACACAGTAGCCGCCACCACCACAGCATCCGCCGTTGCAATTTTGACCCTTAAAGGAGAACTATAAGGTTAGGGCTTTTCCCCATAGTTCTCCTTAGGGTAACGGGAGGACACAAACTAGCGTCCTCCCTTCACCCCAAGCTCAGTATACCGCGAGCTACAGCCCGCGGTATACTGAGACGCCGCAGTATAATGCGAGCTACAGCTCGCGGTATACTGAGACGCCGCAGCTGAAGCGGATCCCGACAATTATGTCTGGATCTGCCCAGCTGCCTGAGTGACAGCTGGCTCTGCCTATCTAGAGGCAGAGCCAGCTATACCCGCCCCGTCCGTTCTGCCAGTCAGCGCTGGAGGATCAGAGTCACGGCAGAGAGCCGTGACAGGATCGAAAAGTGAGCGAGCGCCGGTATGTGTCCGCTCACTTCCCGATCTACTAAGCCGACCTGTGACAGTTTAATTGTCACAGGTCGGCTAGAACTATGAGGATGAGTGAAAAGCACTCACCTCATAGTTCTCCTTTAAAGAAAATGTATCTCGCTGCCACGCCAAGACAGTAATTTAACAGAGTTTTACACTAGCCAAGTTCCAAAGAGGTTTCCACCGCATTACTTACAGGTATGTCCTTTTTTAAAGTGGGTGCTGCAGTGATAGTGGATGGCGCCACTTCAAATCCAATAGTAAAGTATATCACCAGCACACCAAAGTAAAATCTTCAACGAGTGGTCATTTTATTGATGTACACACATCTCGTCATAAAGCAACGTTTCGGGGCCGCTCAGGGTCCCTTCCTCCCACTCCTAATATGGTCATGCCTCATGAAGGGACCCTGAGCGGCCCCAAAACTTTGCTTTATGACGAGATGTGTGTACATCAATAAAATGACCACTCGTTGAAGATTTTACTTTGGTGTGCTGGTGTTATACTTTACTATTTAGAGTTTTACACTATGGTTGCTTCTTCAAAGAGGCAAATGTTCTTTAATTTTTATTTACACCACTGGTTCTCAACCTGTGAAACCTCAGGACCCACATTTGTCCTTGTTCATTAAGTCGCAACCCAAGTGGCACTGCATTGCGGTACCGGGCGTTTCGGTGCAGGCGATTGAGCTGTGGGCGGGAGGTGCGTTTGGGGTGCCATTCAAATAAATGGCAACACAACGCACCCCCAGCACCAGAACGCATAGTAGGTGTGGTTGCGTAGTACAGCGCATTAATGGCACAGGACTGTTGGATTAATGCACTGTACTAGTGTGAACGGGCCTTCAAAAACACTGACAGACACACACACAACTACAGACACAATCTCACACACAACCACAGACATAATC
This sequence comes from Nanorana parkeri, assembly GCF_000935625.1. Lineage (NCBI taxonomy): Eukaryota > Metazoa > Chordata > Amphibia > Anura > Dicroglossidae > Nanorana > Nanorana parkeri. The sequence continues at coordinate 60,527 of NW_017307254.1, forward strand.
TCACACATATACACTCCAAAAACCCAACCCAAAAAGACCAGTGAGGTAACTGAGGAGCTGGCGTACGCAACAAAGAGATGCTTGGATGTGCTCGGCTACGAGAACACAGAGTTTTGCAAATAGAGCACATTAGGAGTTGATGGAAGCATTTAAAAATGCACACTGGGACCCCTAGTGCGTCCCCACATCCAAAATATTAAAACTAGAAAAAGATGGTAACCGCATACATTTATGCATGCATTTTGGATTGCTGGGCCTCCAGTGTGTCCCTGCACCTTTTGAGGAGGAGTGGACTGCCTCCTGGTACACCTGCATTTGATTTGTCGGCTGCATTAATATGCTCCCACTTGGAGACTCATATAAATAGTTAGGGCCACACTTTACAGAGGTGACTTGACAGGGCGGTGTGGCTTCTACATATTTTTGGCCACAGGTTTGTGCAACTAAAACCTCTTCTTTTAACGCATACTGTTAGACAAGGTTATTTGTTTTGTTGCAGGCTAGCTGGCAGGTGTGCTGGGGACCTTTTTGTGTTTTGTTTTGCTCTAAGCCTTCCCATGTGCACCTTGCTACAAAGGCTATAAATTTATGCGGTTACCATCTTTTTCTAGTTTGACTATTTTGGATGTGGGGACGCACCGGGGGTCCCAGCATGCATTTTTGGTTGCTGGGCCTCCAGTGTGTCCCTGCACCTTTTGAGGAGGAGTGGGCTGCCTCCTGGTACACCTGCATTTAATTTGTCAGCTGCATTAATATGCTCCCACTTGGTGACTCATATAAATAGAGTTAGGACCACACTTTACAGAGATGCCTTGATGGTGGCAGGTTCATTAATTACACGCAAAGATGGCAGTGGAGCTACATCTCATGTACGCTGCAGCTAATGATTATTTTCATAATCGATTAGTTACCTGATTATTTTTTTAACTAATCGATTGGTTGTATAAAAAAACATTATCTCCCTCTCCCTTCCCCAACCAACTAATCGATGATGAGAATAGTTGCCAACTATTCTAATACTCAATTATTATTGATTTAGTCAATTAGTTGTTGCAGCTCTAATCTCATGCCTTTCCAACTTGCTGGCAGGTAACTCAGATCTGGCAGTAGTTGGCTATGCCTGTTAGGCCAGAAAAAATCTCCATCACTCGTGCCTTGGTCTTAGTAATTTCCAAGTGACCTAACAAGGTAATTTCTTTTGCCACCTTCAACAAGAGTTCCCTAAATTAATCAGGTACAATGAACTATCTTTTGACCATTTCTGCCTCAATGCAGATACTCCCTGTACAGCATTCAGACATAATGTATTGGGTAACTGTGCATGGAAGGTGGTTACTCCATCCCCGTCTCCTTCCCTACAACTGTGCTCCTCCACTCCACTTCCCTCCCTCTGTCCCATATTGCCTAGATATCACACCTACATCTTTAGGGGACCCTTGTTTTTTTCCAGAGGGTCCAGTTGGTTAATATTCAGTGTCACCAAGCAGAACTAGAATAGGAATCTTGTCTAAAAAGCCTCTAACATCCAACTCCATGCCCCTATTGATGAAAACCCGTGCATGGGGTACATATGAGCCGATTCTCCCAACCAGGGTAAGAGTAAGAAATTACTTCTGATGATGTCCTTTTCATCCACCAGCTCAGGGTGAACAAGTGTGACTTCTGCCAGTGTCTCGAAAGCTAGTACTAGTTCGGACGCCCATAATGACAGGTGGTAGGTTGGTATAGTTGCCCCCTTGATTTTCCACTGATGAAAAGCACAGAGGAATGGCTGTTGGCTGACCGTTAAGGTAATGTTGGCTTCTTCTGCTCAGGACAGGTGTTCTTTCCACAAGTGAAGCATCTGCGGACATCAGCTGATGTCGGCTTGTTACCAGGAGGTCCAGGTGCTAGTCACTGGAAGGCCTGGCTCACATGTGTATCAGGGGTTGCTGTTGGTGATTCCCTCCTTTCCAGCCCTTAGGGGTGCCGTTCGATGGTGAGATACCCAAGTGTTTATGTAGGTATCTGCTATTTCTGCTTCCACTTTGGCACACTAAGGCTTGTATTCCATCACAGATTGTGATCTTCTGGGGGACAGATGTGTAGGCGTTGACCTTGATTCATCAGGTGCTTGGCAGCTCATGTAGTGCTTGGCAGCTTAAACCATCATTTGGGGGGTCTGGCACAATGTTCAGTATGACTCCCCTTATTTCCCCATACAGTTTGGGGAGACAATAATGACGTTTCAGACCTCATTAGTGTCACAAACAGCTAAACATTGTCACAAAAACACAAACATACACTTTGGTCATTGGAGCAAATCAACAGGTTTGCTACAGACCACCAGCATATACTTCCCTTTTCTTTGTTCCTCCTCCACTCTGCTCAGCCCCAATAAATGAAAGATATACCCAGTATTTTAAAGAGTCCAGCAGTATGTGACTATGTGACACCAGTGCTGGGCCAATCAGCATTGTCACACAGCATGTCCTTAGCCCTATGTAAACTATGACTCCATCAAATCTTAGCAAAATCTGCTCAGCAGTAAAAGAAAGGAGATGGCTACTTTAAAGTGAACATGTGTGGACAAAGCACATTTTCAGTTAACAGCCCATCGCCACCTAACAAATCTGACATTATAAGACAAGGGAGCAAATTCAACAATGAAATTTTGGTATGCAGAACCAAATATACACGGAACAGTGTGTTTATATAATCACCCTTTAAATAATTGCAGATATCTGTAGCTGTGTACAGGTCTCCTATGGCAACAGACAGAATTTGTTACAACACTGTTAAGAAGTACATAGCGGTGTTTACAGATACCTGCATAACTAAAAAGGTTCTCCCCTTACAGTAATCCTGCACCAAGTTACTCGATATTCTGTGTTTTATTCATACTCCGTTGTCCTGCCTGATCTTTTAGGAGTCATAGTTTGATTTAGTTGGAAGGAAAATTATTTGTCCATGACATGTATCACATGGCCATTCATATGCAGACATCAGGAGGTACAATTGATGGAGACTGTCAAGACATAAGTTCTGCACACTACAGCAATTTCTGAGTCAAATATGAAACTAAGTAGTTCATGAGTACATGGACTAAGAAACAGTTACATATTCAGTAAACACAAGTTAGCAAATCAGGCAGATAAGCAGCAAAAACAGTATATGCTGCTAAATGACAGGATATGCATTTTAAAATGTATTTGCAACATAAATAGTTTTCCTTTTATAGGAGTTAAATGTACTCTATATGATAAAAGAAATATGGCATATTTGGATTATCTTGATAATGCCAAGCAAAGCAGTAGCCCGCTCTCAATCTGCAAAAAAGAAAAAAAATGAAACGTGTATCTTTAGACGAAACATTGGTTGTTTTTTTTTACATTTTAGATAGAGCCAGAAATTGTTAGAACCCCTGTCAAGCTACAGTGATGTTGTTGCCAGGACAGCAAGTGAGGGCAAATCTGTCCAACAGGTCACAGACAGGTAAAAAAAAGTGAGGGGTTCTAACTGTTCCCTACTTTAAACTAAAGTTTTGACTTGGGATACACTTTAAGAATAGTAATTAGTGGAATGATTTTAGCAAGATTATCCTGTAATATTACCATGTCCTGGTGCTTAAGCAGACCTTATGATGCCCCTTAAACCACCCCTACCAAACAGTGGCCTTTCCCCTCCCCTTCTAAGCCAGGCTTTCCTTTGCATGTCAAACTTCGATATTATGACTGGTTATGACTGGTATATTAGAGAGAGCAGGGCGATAGTATTGATTACTTAAAAGAGAACTATGGGGTAAGTGTTTTTCCCCATAGTTATCTTAAGGGTCACGGGAGGACATATACTAGTGTCCTCCCGTGAGCCAAAGCTCAGTATATCGCGAGCTACTGCTCGCGGTATACTGAAACCACCGCAGCCGGGGCGGATCCCGACAATTCGAGATCCGCCCAGGTGCGTGAATGACAGCTGGCTCTGCCTATCTAGAGGCAGAGCCAGCTGTCCCCACCCCCTTCCCCGTCCGTTCCTCTAGTCAGGTAGAGGTTGTAAGCTGGTAGGACAAAATCCCTATTCGTAAATGGAACCTTATTCTGACCACCATTTTAATTTTTGCAGACTCAAAGGAATTTTGGTAGAAATTAAGAAAAATGTTTCCAACATTATTTGTCCACCTTCATCACAAACATTAAAACACATTCAGGACAATTCATTAAAGTATTTGCGACACTTTCCTGGCAGTATACCGTGAGCCTCGTAGCTCCCCGTTCCTCTGTGGTCTGCTGCATTAGACATATAAGTCTTGAAGCCTGGTCTGGGACGATAATGGGGTGTGAGTCTGAATATTAAAAATATAATTTTTTGTCCCCCAGTTCAGAGCAAATTCAGGCCATTCATTTAGTCATTTGCCAGGCCTTCCATATTACACAGAACAGAGATCTACTAATCTGGCTGTGATCTTTATTGCCCCAGCCCTAGTGAGAGTCCAAAATAACTCTCTAGGCCTTTTATAGCTGTCCCTAATTAAAGACAGGTCACCAGGCCCTTATCTATTACCAGGGACAAGGTAATATAAACACAAGCAGGTCTGGTAGAGGTAATGACCCAGGTGACCCAGCATTCACCCGAAAGTCATGAACCTGAGTTACAATGTCAGCTCCATTTCATAATTTGGAATCGGACAGTGATAGTGTAAAATAAAGGTTTATCCTCCTCCTGCTTTCCATCTCCAGCCCTGCCCTAGCGTTGGCTCCGTGACACCCCCCTAGAGGGCTAATAAAATATGCTGTCTAGGCGATTAGAGGTGACTCTTGTTTTGAAACATCAAGGAATGAACTCCAGAAAAATCAAGAAGTCTTAACATCGCAGAAGAGTTCCCCTTTAATCTCTGGACATCATCTGTTGAAAGCTTGTTTGAAGATGAGGCCTGCTGACTTCTCCTTTGCTCATACAACTCTGAACTCTGTCAGAACTTCTAATTCCAAGACTGCTGAGTATTCTCCTTTTATTCCCTTTTATTTTACTGTTGTATATATATATTTTGTCTCTTTTTATTAATATATTTTTCTGTATATGTTCTGCACCGTTTCCTTTATTAAAGGACTATTTTAAAAATCGTTAAGCTTATCTCTACGCTCTAAATACGAACTTAAAGTATCCTTGCCTCTGTGAAGAGCATGGCGCTAGTAGAGAGACCTGTCATATTCCTGTCTGAGAGGACAGCGGTATCACAGGCTTTGTTTAAGTGTTTTAAATTGTTGCTGCATTTGCTGGGAACGGTCTGTGTTTCCGTTAAAAAAACATATGGTGGCAGCGAACGTTTGGTGGGTAAAGGGTTAACTGCGGAGTTACCCAACCCTGGTGACGATCGCTCTCAGTCTGCTGGCCTGAGATTGTGTCCCGAGAGCTGGGAAATCTTTGTGCAGGGAGAGGCTGAGAGTGGTATCGCCACGTCCTTGTGACGCCCACGTTCGGTTCAGAACTGTCTATAGTCATGTGTGATTGACGTACAGCAGGTTTGGGCCGGGCGTACGTCACGTGGTCTAGCAAGGATATTTCCCCACCTTTTCCAGTTAATGCTCATTGGATCTACGTCTTAGTTCCTTGAAACTTCAAGTCTTGGCTAGCTCCGCTATCAGAGTGAGATGCTCTAACGATCCACTGATCAACCAGTTTCTAAAAGCGTTCCTGAAGATTTGGCCTCAGAAAGTTTCTTTCCCCAATGGGATCTGTCGCTAGTTCTAAATATGTTATCAAAGGAGCCTTTCGCACCTACTGAAGCTGTTTCCTCTGGGACATCACCAATAAAGCTGTTTTTCTGATAGCAATGTTTTGTAACGGTATCAGCCAAATGATCAGACCAGTGGTTATGTGCAGTTTCTACTTTACTAAACAAATGGTAATTAACATAAATTGCACAGGGAAAATTAAATGAGCAAGGGGAGTGCAGTACATAACATACATAAAAGCAGTAAAGAAAACAGGCTTAGAGGAACATATGAAAATATAGAGCAGTTCTTCACATGGCCACTAGATGGCAGCAGAGTTTCTGAGTTCAATACAGCTTATGAGAAAAAAGAAATAGGGGGGAATTTATCAAAACTGGAGCAAACAGAATCTGGAGCAGTTGTACATGGCAACCAATCAGCATCTCTCTTCAGTTTGCTCAGGTAAGTTTCGAAAATGAGACAGAGAAGCTGATTGGTTGCAGTGCAAATCTGCTCCAGTTCTGATAAATTTCCCTTATAGTCTCTTATGAATCTTCGTTAGAAACAAACGGTTCAGCAGGCTTCCTCCTGAAGTCAGACTGTTAGCTAAGTGGCGCAGCTGCTGGAACAGGCTTCACACTATCACTGCTGCTGATGCCTTTGGTCGGGAGGTTTTGGTGGCTGAAGGTAGGGCCACCCCACTTCAAGTCCTCTCCAGTAACTGGGGCTTAGACAGAGACTGCGTGCTGTTTGCTCACTGCTTGTGGTCACCACACACCAGACTTAACAGGGGAGGACCCAGCGCCTGGTGATGGCTCACGTGACCAGTCACTGCTGTCCTATCAGGCAGGGTCTCTCTGAACACCGGAACGTAGGAAGAGCTAGAATTTATATCCCCTGAGCGTGTCCAGGAGCTCAGGGGATGCTGGGAGTCCAGAGAACTGTGGTAGCCCAGAGGATTGTGGGAAATTGAGTTAAAGGGACCCGCACCTGTCACTGAATAAAGGAGCACTCCGGCACACCATTAATCTCTGGTAGAAGGATTTTGGAGTTACAAGCACTGGGGTGTGAACATTCTTATGCATCCTTCTTTTCTGACAGAGTACAACTAAGCAGACTACCTCATTTTGTGCATAAGGTAGCTTCAGTTTTCCACCTCTCTCAGGAATGGGTTCTGCCAGTTTTTCCAGGAAAGTCGTCTTCTCAAGATTTACAGGAACTAGATGTGGCTAGGACCGTGAGAACCTACCTTGCAGCAACAGCGCCCTCCTGGTCATCAGAGACCCTGTTTGTAGGGTACAAGGACTCTGGCTTCATGAGAGCATATAGGGCAAGCAGACATGATCTTCCGGCTCTGGTAAGGGCTCATTCTGCAATGTCACTGGAGGCATCCTGGGCAGCACACGCAAAGTTGTCCCTGGAGACTATATGTAGAGCAGCAACTTGGTCTTTGTGCCATACCTTCCTGAAGCACTATAGAATAGATCTGAGTATACTAACGAGAGATGACTTTGGGAAAAAGACTACTGAAGCTTCTGTTTCAAATAAAATAATTCTGCATTGGCCCCACCCTGTTAGCTTGTTATTTATCATAGGTATCATATTTACTATCATTTTATTGGTGCCTATCTATGGCAACATACTGTAGTTTCCCTCTCTTGTCTAGTCTGAGTATAGTAACAAGAATGTGGACGGTGATTATGTGCTTTAATTTATGGATTTACACTGGTCCTGTAGGTGGATATAAGGATGGAGCTCTATCAACGGTATGCTGCCATGTAGGCACTAGGAAAGGAAAATGATGGTAAGTATGATACAATTGTCCATTTTATTGAATAGAAAAACACTGCAAGTCAACCTTTTAATAACCTTTGTGTGACTGTACCTGCAACTTTTTAAGATGGTGACAGGGTCTCTTTAACTGACTTCCTCCCCAGCTGTACATTCTCACATTTCCTTCGTTCCATTCAGCCATTGGGAATAAAGAGAAATCAAGCCAAGCTAAACAAAAATGGCAACTGCACAAATCAATTTATAACTAGCCTAGCAAGGTACACATGGAAGGGCCCTACACAGTACAAAACACATAAAATGTACTGCCGGTATGCCTGGAGGTGCCCCACTCCTCGTTATAGGTATAGGGGCGCACTTTAAAGCGAGGTACACATAGAAGGACTTGCTTTAAAGGCATGGCTTGATTTAGTGTGGGGACGCACTGGGGGCTTCAGCTCATATTTTATTGTGCTGGGCCTCCAGTGTGTCCCTAGGGGGAGTGGAGCACTTCTAGGCATACCTGCAGTCAATGTATCTACTGCTATTTATCAGTGACGTGCGGTACCTCATATTCCGGGTGAGGCATTCCCCTGCCCCGCCGGCTGAAGCCCCGCCCCCACCGGCAGAATCCTCACACCCCGCCAGTTGAAGCCCCGCCCCTGTTGGGTGACGCCCCGCCCCCAAGCTAGTGTGAGGAAGGAGCCTCCCTGTCCCTCAATAACTACTTGTCAAAAGCCGGATGCAGCGCTGCCTGCAATTAACAGGCAGGGCTTCATCCATGACAGGTTACGCAGGGGTGGGACTTCCCTGCTCTGTAACCTGTTAGATGCCGATCTGAATGGAAAGCTGACAGCTTTTTCCTCCATAATTCTAGGTGAGGCTCTGGCCACCCCTGACCACACGTCCCTGCTATATATGCTCCATCATGGAGACTTTCATAGATTAGAGTTAGGACCACACTACACAGTGACAAGACAGTGTAGCTTCCACATATTTTTCAACCTCTGTTTTTAACACATATCCTTAGAAAGTGTAAATTTCTGTTTTTGTTGCAGGCTAGTCTGTAAAGGTGCCCATACACCTGCAATGGTCGTAAGCTCATTGAAAGCCCGTACGATCTGCCCATCTTGGACGGGTAGATCGTACTTGCGATCATGGAAAGCCCGCCCCGCTGAGGGGCGGTCTTCCGATGACCGCATTGAGGGGCGGGCTTCCGATGACTGCAAACGGGCAGTGTGCGCACACCGGCCCGTTCGGCAGTTGTGGAACAAGCAGGCAACTAACCGCACGTAACCAAATCGTACGATTCTCGGCGGGTTTTCAAGCCTGCTTGTTCGACAGAAGACGTGCGACTGTAGAGTAGAAACGGTCGCACACAGCACCTGTCCTCCCCGGGAGCTGCACATGCCGGCCTTTTCTCGTGTGAATGAGGGCTAAGGCAGCAAATTCCTTAGGGCTGACTTGTGCCGCAGCTGTCAGCCATTGTTTGCATGTACCCACCTCCAGGAGTTACCTTTAGATAGGTAGAGGTAACCAGCCCTGGACAACAGATGCAGCTATCTCAGACCACCTAACATTCCTGCAGCAAAAGACTACAATATGGTTCCCCACAAAGTTCCTGTGAACTGGAACCATGCAGCTTCTTTCTTTGCTATTATGTATATACATATTTATAAAATATACCCACAAATATATGTATTTCTTTTTAACGTAAAACAGTGCTTTCAGTACTGCAGACAGCAGAGAATACCACAAGGGGCACTTCTGATTAGGAGCCAGGTGCTCATAGATATACAGCACAGCGACTATACACCCCCCACGCGTCACATGCAAAGCACGCGTGCACATTTTACTCCTCACAAGCATGGCGGTAAAAAAAAAAAAAAAAGTTCGTCACAGCAGTAGGCCCGAACGCCATGACGTTGCTGTCTCGAAAGA